>NW_023276919.1:9736579-9846757 GCF_003668045.3 Cricetulus griseus | reverse complement strand
TCTCGTGAGTCATGCTGGGGTCTTGAGTCATGCTGGGGTCTTCTGATTCATCTTGGGATGTCCTGTGTAAGACTGGGTGACCTGTGTATTCCTCAGGTGTCCTGTGTCAGCCTGGGTTATCCTGAGTCATCCTGGGGTGTCCTGAGTCATCTTGGGGTGTCCTGAGTAACCCTGAGCTGTCCAGAATCATCCTGTTGTGTCCTGTCAGCCAGGGGTGTCGTCTGTCATCCTTGGTTTTCCTGAGTCAGCTTAGGGAGTCCTGAGTCATTCTGCAGTGCCCTTTGTCAGCCTGGGGTGTCCTGAGTCATCCTGGGGTGTCCTGTGTCAGCCTGGGGTCTCCTGAGTCATCCTGTGTTGTCCTGTGTCATTGTGGTGTGTATCTGTCATCCTGAGGTGTCCTGAGTCAGCCAGTCATGTTGTGTGTCACCATGGGATGTCCTGTGTCAACCTCGGGTATCCTGAATCAGCCTTGGGTGTCCTGAGTCATCCTTGGTTGTCCTGAGTCAACCTGTGGTGTCCTGAGTAATCCTGGGGTGTTCTATGTCAGCCTGGGGTTTCCTGCATCACCCTGCAGTTTCATGAGTCATCCTGATGTGTTTGAGTCAGCCTGGGTTATCCTCATCCAGCCTGGGGTGTCTTGTCTCAGACTGGGTTGTCCTGTGTCATCCTGGGTATTCCTGTATCACCATGGGGTGTCCTGTGTCATCCTTGAGACTTCTGATTCATCCTGGGGTGCCTGTGTAAGACTGGGTGTCCTGGGTCATCCTGGAAGACCTGTGTCTTACTGGGGGTTCGTGAATCATCCTGGGGTGTCCCGAGTCACCCTGGGGTGTCCTGTGTCAACCTGGAGAGTCCTGTGTCAGCCTGGGGTGTCCTGAATCACTCATGGTGTCCTGAGTCATCCTGGAGTGTCCTGAGCCATCCTTGTGTGTCCTGAGAGATCCTTTTGTGTCCTGACTCAGCCTGTGTTGTCCTGGGTCATCCTGGGGTGTCCTGTGTCAGCCAGGGGTGTCCTGTGTCAGCCTGTGGTGTTCTGTGTCAGCCAGGGATGTCCTGTGTTAGCCTCGTGTGTCCTGAATCAGCCTGGATGTCCTGAGCCATGCTGGGGTGTCTGGAGCCACCCTTGGGTGTCCTGACTCATCCTGGGTTGTCCTGAGAAAGCCTGGGGTTTTCTGAGTCAGCCTGGAGTGTCCTGTGTCATCCTGGGGTGTCCTGTGTCAGCCTGGTTGGTCCTGAGACATCCTGGGGTCTCCTGAGTCAGCCAGGAGTGTCATGTGTCTCCCTGAGATGTCCTTAATCAGCCTGGGGTATCCTGTGTCATCCTGGGGTGTCTGAACCAGCCTGGGGTGTCCTGTGTCATCCTGGGGTGTCCTGTGCCACCCTGGGGTATCCTGTGACAGCCTTGGGTATCCTGAGCCATCCTAGGATTTCCTGAGCCATCCTAGGGAATTCTGAGTCATCCTGGGGTGTCCTGTGTCATCCTTGGGTATCCTGTGTCAGCATGGGGTATCCTGATTCATCCTCGGGTCTCCTGAGTCATGCTGGGGTCTCCTGAGTCATCCTCGGGAGTCCTGATTCATCCTGGGATATTCGGTGTAAGACTGGGTGTCCTGTGTCATTCTCGGGTGTCCTGTGTCAGCCTGGTTTATCCTGAGTCATCCTGGGTTATCCTGAGTCATCCTGGGGTGTCCTGAGTCACCCTTGGGTGTCCTGTGTCATCCTGGGTTGTCCTTTGTCAGCCTTGGGTGTCTTTTGTCATCCTGGGTGGTCCTGAGTCAACCAGGAGTGTCCTGTGTCATCCATGGGTCTCCAGTGTCACCCTGGGGTGTCCTGAGCAATCCTGGAGTGACCTCTGTCACCAGGGGGTGTCCAGTGTCAGCCTGGTGTGTCCTGTAACAGTCCGGGGTGTCTTGTGATATCCTGGGGTGTCGTGAGTCATCCTGTGGATTCCTGAGTCATCCATGGGTGTCCTGAGTCATCCATGGGTGTCCTGAGTCATCCTGGGGTGTCCTGAGTCATCCTGGGGTGTCCTGAGTCAGTCTGGGGTGTCCTGGGTCATCCTGGGTGCCCTGTGTAAGCCTAGGGTGTCGAGTCAGCCTGGGTTTTCCTGATTCAGTCGTGGGTGTCCTGAGTCAGCCTCGTGTGTCCTACGTCATCCTTGGGTTTCCTGAGTCATCCCTGGGTTTTGTGTCAGTCTGGTTTGTCCTGAGTCATCCTGTGGTTTCCTGTGTCAGTGTGGGGTGTCCTGTGTCATCCTTGGTGTCCTCTGTAAGCCTGGGGTCTCCTGAGTTATCCTGGGTGTCCTGATTCAGCCTGTTGTGTCCTGAGTCATCCTGGGGTGTCGTCAGTTATCCTGGGGTGTCTAGAATCATTCTGGGGTGTCCTGAGTCACCCTGTGGTGTCCTGGGTCATCCTCAGGTGACCTGAGTCAGCCTCAAGTGTCCTGTGTCATCCAGGGGTATCCGGTGTCATGCTGATGTGTCCTGAGTCATCGTGGGGTGTCGTGAGTCAGCCATGGCTGTCCTGTGTCAGCCTGGGGTGTCCTGTTACAGCCTGGTGTTTCTTATGACAGTCTGTGGTGTCCTGAGACACCCTAGGAGTCCAGGGTCAACCTGGGGAGTCCTGAATCAACATTGGGTGTCCTGAGTCAGGCTAAGATGTCCTGTGTCAGCCTGGGGTGTCCTGTGTAATCCTCAGATGTCCCGAGCCATTGTGAGGTGTCCTGAGCCATCCTGTTGTGTCCTGTGCCATCAAGGGGAGTCCTGAGTCATCCTGGGGTGTCCTTAATCACACGGGTTGTCCTGAGTCTGCCTGGGGTGTCCAGAGTGTTCTTGGGGTTTCCTGAGTCAGCCTGGGATGTCCTGAATCATCCTGGGTTCTCGTGAGTCATGCTGGGGTCTTGAGTCATGCTGGGGTCTTCTGATTCATCTTGGGATGTCCTGTGTAAGACTGGGTGACCTGTGTATTCCTCAGGTGTCCTGTGTCAGCCTGGGTTATCCTGAGTCATCCTGGGGTGTCCTGAGTCATCTTGGGGTGTCCTGAGTAACCCTGAGCTGTCCAGAATCATCCTGTTGTGTCCTGTCAGCCAGGGGTGTCGTCTGTCATCCTTGGTTTTCCTGAGTCAGCTTAGGGAGTCCTGAGTCATTCTGCAGTGCCCTTTGTCAGCCTGGGGTGTCCTGAGTCATCCTGGGGTGTCCTGTGTCAGCCTGGGGTCTCCTGAGTCATCCTGTGTTGTCCTGTGTCATTGTGGTGTGTATCTGTCATCCTGAGGTGTCCTGAGTCAGCCAGTCATGTTGTGTGTCACCATGGGATGTCCTGTGTCAACCTCGGGTATCCTGAATCAGCCTTGGGTGTCCTGAGTCATCCTTGGTTGTCCTGAGTCAACCTGTGGTGTCCTGAGTAATCCTGGGGTGTTCTATGTCAGCCTGGGGTTTCCTGCATCACCCTGCAGTTTCATGAGTCATCCTGATGTGTTTGAGTCAGCCTGGGTTATCCTCATCCAGCCTGGGGTGTCTTGTCTCAGACTGGGTTGTCCTGTGTCATCCTGGGTATTCCTGTATCACCATGGGGTGTCCTGTGTCATCCTTGAGACTTCTGATTCATCCTGGGGTGCCTGTGTAAGACTGGGTGTCCTGGGTCATCCTGGAAGACCTGTGTCTTACTGGGGGTTCGTGAATCATCCTGGGGTGTCCCGAGTCACCCTGGGGTGTCCTGTGTCAACCTGGAGAGTCCTGTGTCAGCCTGGGGTGTCCTGAATCACTCATGGTGTCCTGAGTCATCCTGGAGTGTCCTGAGCCATCCTTGTGTGTCCTGAGAGATCCTTGTGTGTCCTGACTCAGCCTGTGTTGTCCTGGGTCATCCTGGGGTGTCCTGTGCCACCCTGGGGTATCCTGTGACAGCCTTGGGTATCCTGAGCCATCCTAGGATTTCCTGAGCCATCCTAGGGAATTCTGAGTCATCCTGGGGTGTCCTGTGTCATCCTTGGGTATCCTGTGTCAGCATGGGGTATCCTGATTCATCCTCGGGTCTCCTGAGTCATGCTGGGGTCTCCTGAGTCATCCTCGGGAGTCCTGATTCATCCTGGGATATTCGGTGTAAGACTGGGTGTCCTGTGTCATTCTCGGGTGTCCTGTGTCAGCCTGGTTTATCCTGAGTCATCCTGGGTTATCCTGAGTCATCCTGGGGTGTCCTGAGTCACCCTTGGGTGTCCTGTGTCATCCTGGGTTGTCCTTTGTCAGCCTTGGGTGTCTTTTGTCATCCTGGGTGGTCCTGAGTCAACCAGGAGTGTCCTGTGTCATCCATGGGTCTCCAGTGTCACCCTGGGGTGTCCTGAGCAATCCTGGAGTGACCTCTGTCACCAGGGGGTGTCCAGTGTCAGCCTGGTGTGTCCTGTAACAGTCCGGGGTGTCTTGTGATATCCTGGGGTGTCGTGAGTCATCCTGTGGATTCCTGAGTCATCCATGGGTGTCCTGAGTCATCCATGGGTGTCCTGAGTCATCCTGGGGTGTCCTGAGTCATCCTGGGGTGTCCTGAGTCAGTCTGGGGTGTCCTGGGTCATCCTGGGTGCCCTGTGTAAGCCTAGGGTGTCGAGTCAGCCTGGGTTTTCCTGATTCAGTCGTGGGTGTCCTGAGTCAGCCTCGTGTGTCCTACGTCATCCTTGGGTTTCCTGAGTCATCCCTGGGTTTTGTGTCAGTCTGGTTTGTCCTGAGTCATCCTGTGGTTTCCTGTGTCAGTGTGGGGTGTCCTGTGTCATCCTTGGTGTCCTCTGTAAGCCTGGGGTCTCCTGAGTTATCCTGGGTGTCCTGATTCAGCCTGTTGTGTCCTGAGTCATCCTGGGGTGTCGTCAGTTATCCTGGGGTGTCTAGAATCATTCTGGGGTGTCCTGAGTCACCCTGTGGTGTCCTGGGTCATCCTCAGGTGACCTGAGTCAGCCTCAAGTGTCCTGTGTCATCCAGGGGTATCCGGTGTCATGCTGATGTGTCCTGAGTCATCGTGGGGTGTCGTGAGTCAGCCATGGCTGTTCTGTGTCAGCCTGGGGTGTCCTGTTACAGCCTGGTGTTTCTTAATGACAGTCTGGGGTGTCCTGAGACACCCTAGGAGTCCAGGGTCAACCTGGGGAGTCCTGAATCAACATTGGGTGTCCTGAGTCAGGCTAAGATGTCCTGTGTCAGCCTGCGGTGTCCTGTGTAATCCTCAGATGTCCCGAGCCATTGTGAGGTGTCCTGAGCCATCCTGTTGTGTCCTGTGCCATCAAGGGGAGTCCTGAGTCATCCTGGGGTGTCCTTAATCACACGGGTTGTCTGAGTCTGCCTGGGGTGTCCAGAGTGTTCTTGGGGTTTCCTGAGTCAGCCTGGGATGTCCTGAATCATCCTGGGTTCTCGTGAGTCATGCTGGGGTCTTGAGTCATGCTGGGGTCTTCTGATTCATCTTGGGATGTCCTGTGTAAGACTGGGTGACCTGTGTATTCCTCAGGTGTCCTGTGTCAGCCTGGGTTATCCTGAGTCATCCTGGGGTGTCCTGAGTCATCTTGGGGTGTCCTGAGTAACCCTGAGCTGTCCAGAATCATCCTGTTGTGTCCTGTCAGCCAGGGGTGTCGTCTGTCATCCTTGGTTTTCCTGAGTCAGCTTAGGGAGTCCTGAGTCATTCTGCAGTGCCCTTTGTCAGCCTGGGGTGTCCTGAGTCATCCTGGGGTGTCCTGTGTCAGCCTGGGGTCTCCTGAGTCATCCTGTGTTGTCCTGTGTCATTGTGGTGTGTATCTGTCATCCTGAGGTGTCCTGAGTCAGCCAGTCATGTTGTGTGTCACCATGGGATGTCCTGTGTCAACCTCGGGTATCCTGAATCAGCCTTGGGTGTCCTGAGTCATCCTTGGTTGTCCTGAGTCAACCTGTGGTGTCCTGAGTAATCCTGGGGTGTTCTATGTCAGCCTGGGGTTTCCTGCATCACCCTGCAGTTTCATGAGTCATCCTGATGTGTTTGAGTCAGCCTGGGTTATCCTCATCCAGCCTGGGGTGTCTTGTCTCAGACTGGGTTGTCCTGTGTCATCCTGGGTATTCCTGTATCACCATGGGGTGTCCTGTGTCATCCTTGAGACTTCTGATTCATCCTGGGGTGCCTGTGTAAGACTGGGTGTCCTGGGTCATCCTGGAAGACCTGTGTCTTACTGGGGGTTCGTGAATCATCCTGGGGTGTCCCGAGTCACCCTGGGGTGTCCTGTGTCAACCTGGAGAGTCCTGTGTCAGCCTGGGGTGTCCTGAATCACTCATGGTGTCCTGAGTCATCCTGGAGTGTCCTGAGCCATCCTTGTGTGTCCTGAGAGATCCTTGTGTGTCCTGACTCAGCCTGTGTTGTCCTGGGTCATCCTGGGGTGTCCTGTGTCAACCTGGGGTATCCTGTGTCATCCTGGAGTGTTCTGTGTCAGCCAGGGATGTCCTGTGTTAGCCTCGTGTGTCCTGAATCAGCCTGGATGTCCTGAGCCATGCTGGGGTGTCTGGAGCCACCCTGGGGTGTCCTGACTCATCCTGGGTTGTCCTGAGAAAGCCTGGGGTTTTCTGAGTCAGCCTGGAGTGTCCTGTGTCATCCTGGGGTGTCCTGTGTCAGCCTGGTTGGTCCTGAGACATCCTGGGGTCTCCTGAGTCAGCCAGGAGTGTCATGTGTCTCCCTGAGATGTCCTTAATCAGCCTGGGGTATCCTGTGTCATCCTGGGGTGTCTGAACCAGCCTGGGGTGTCCTGTGTCATCCTGGGGTGTCCTGTGCCACCCTGGGGTATCCTGTGACAGCCTTGGGTATCCTGAGCCATCCTAGGATTTCCTGAGCCATCCTAGGGAATTCTGAGTCATCCTGGGGTGTCCTGTGTCATCCTTGGGTATCCTGTGTCAGCATGGGGTATCCTGATTCATCCTCGGGTCTCCTGAGTCATGCTGGGGTCTCCTGAGTCATCCTCGGGAGTCCTGATTCATCCTGGGATATTCGGTGTAAGACTGGGTGTCCTGTGTCATTCTCGGGTGTCCTGTGTCAGCCTGGTTTATCCTGAGTCATCCTGGGTTATCCTGAGTCATCCTGGGGTGTCCTGAGTCACCCTTGGGTGTCCTGTGTCATCCTGGGTTGTCCTTTGTCAGCCTTGGGTGTCTTTTGTCATCCTGGGTGGTCCTGAGTCAACCAGGAGTGTCCTGTGTCATCCATGGGTCTCCAGTGTCACCCTGGGGTGTCCTGAGCAATCCTGGAGTGACCTCTGTCACCAGGGGGTGTCCAGTGTCAGCCTGGTGTGTCCTGTAACAGTCCGGGGTGTCTTGTGATATCCTGGGGTGTCGTGAGTCATCCTGTGGATTCCTGAGTCATCCATGGGTGTCCTGAGTCATCCATGGGTGTCCTGAGTCATCCTGGGGTGTCCTGAGTCATCCTGGGGTGTCCTGAGTCAGTCTGGGGTGTCCTGGGTCATCCTGGGTGCCCTGTGTAAGCCTAGGGTGTCGAGTCAGCCTGGGTTTTCCTGATTCAGTCGTGGGTGTCCTGAGTCAGCCTCGTGTGTCCTACGTCATCCTTGGGTTTCCTGAGTCATCCCTGGGTTTTGTGTCAGTCTGGTTTGTCCTGAGTCATCCTGTGGTTTCCTGTGTCAGTGTGGGGTGTCCTGTGTCATCCTTGGTGTCCTCTGTAAGCCTGGGGTCTCCTGAGTTATCCTGGGTGTCCTGATTCAGCCTGTTGTGTCCTGAGTCATCCTGGGGTGTCGTCAGTTATCCTGGGGTGTCTAGAATCATTCTGGGGTGTCCTGAGTCACCCTGTGGTGTCCTGGGTCATCCTCAGGTGACCTGAGTCAGCCTCAAGTGTCCTGTGTCATCCAGGGGTATCCGGTGTCATGCTGATGTGTCCTGAGTCATCGTGGGGTGTCGTGAGTCAGCCATGGCTGTCCTGTGTCAGCCTGGGGTGTCCTGTTACAGCCTGGTGTTTCTTATGACAGTCTGGGGTGTCCTGAGACACCCTAGGAGTCCAGGGTCAACCTGGGGAGTCCTGAATCAACATTGGGTGTCCTGAGTCAGGCTAAGATGTCCTGTGTCAGCCTGGGGTGTCCTGTGTAATCCTCAGATGTCCCGAGCCATTGTGAGGTGTCCTGAGCCATCCTGTTGTGTCCTGTGCCATCAAGGGGAGTCCTGAGTCATCCTGGGGTGTCCTTAATCACACGGGTTGTCCTGAGTCTGCCTGGGGTGTCCAGAGTGTTCTTGGGGTTTCCTGAGTCAGCCTGGGATGTCCTGAATCATCCTGGGTTCTCGTGAGTCATGCTGGGGTCTTGAGTCATGCTGGGGTCTTCTGATTCATCTTGGGATGTCCTGTGTAAGACTGGGTGACCTGTGTATTCCTCAGGTGTCCTGTGTCAGCCTGGGTTATCCTGAGTCATCCTGGGGTGTCCTGAGTCATCTTGGGGTGTCCTGAGTAACCCTGAGCTGTCCAGAATCATCCTGTTGTGTCCTGTCAGCCAGGGGTGTCGTCTGTCATCCTTGGTTTTCCTGAGTCAGCTTAGGGAGTCCTGAGTCATTCTGCAGTGCCCTTTGTCAGCCTGGGGTGTCCTGAGTCATCCTGGGGTGTCCTGTGTCAGCCTGGGGTCTCCTGAGTCATCCTGTGTTGTCCTGTGTCATTGTGGTGTGTATCTGTCATCCTGAGGTGTCCTGAGTCAGCCAGTCATGTTGTGTGTCACCATGGGATGTCCTGTGTCAACCTCGGGTATCCTGAATCAGCCTTGGGTGTCCTGAGTCATCCTTGGTTGTCCTGAGTCAACCTGTGGTGTCCTGAGTAATCCTGGGGTGTTCTATGTCAGCCTGGGGTTTCCTGCATCACCCTGCAGTTTCATGAGTCATCCTGATGTGTTTGAGTCAGCCTGGGTTATCCTCATCCAGCCTGGGGTGTCTTGTCTCAGACTGGGTTGTCCTGTGTCATCCTGGGTATTCCTGTATCACCATGGGGTGTCCTGTGTCATCCTTGAGACTTCTGATTCATCCTGGGGTGCCTGTGTAAGACTGGGTGTCCTGGGTCATCCTGGAAGACCTGTGTCTTACTGGGGGTTCGTGAATCATCCTGGGGTGTCCCGAGTCACCCTGGGGTGTCCTGTGTCAACCTGGAGAGTCCTGTGTCAGCCTGGGGTGTCCTGAATCACTCATGGTGTCCTGAGTCATCCTGGAGTGTCCTGAGCCATCCTTGTGTGTCCTGAGAGATCCTTGTGTGTCCTGACTCAGCCTGTGTTGTCCTGGGTCATCCTGGGGTGTCCTGTGTCAACCTGGGGTATCCTGTGTCATCCTGGAGTGTTCTGTGTCAGCCAGGGATGTCCTGTGTTAGCCTCGTGTGTCCTGAATCAGCCTGGATGTCCTGAGCCATGCTGGGGTGTCTGGAGCCACCCTGGGGTGTCCTGACTCATCCTGGGTTGTCCTGAGAAAGCCTGGGGTTTTCTGAGTCAGCCTGGAGTGTCCTGTGTCATCCTGGGGTGTCCTGTGTCAGCCTGGTTGGTCCTGAGACATCCTGGGGTCTCCTGAGTCAGCCAGGAGTGTCATGTGTCTCCCTGAGATGTCCTTAATCAGCCTGGGGTATCCTGTGTCATCCTGGGGTGTCTGAACCAGCCTGGGGTGTCCTGTGTCATCCTGGGGTGTCCTGTGCCACCCTGGGGTATCCTGTGACAGCCTTGGGTATCCTGAGCCATCCTAGGATTTCCTGAGCCATCCTAGGGAATTCTGAGTCATCCTGGGGTGTCCTGTGTCATCCTTGGGTATCCTGTGTCAGCATGGGGTATCCTGATTCATCCTCGGGTCTCCTGAGTCATGCTGGGGTCTCCTGAGTCATCCTCGGGAGTCCTGATTCATCCTGGGATATTCGGTGTAAGACTGGGTGTCCTGTGTCATTCTCGGGTGTCCTGTGTCAGCCTGGTTTATCCTGAGTCATCCTGGGTTATCCTGAGTCATCCTGGGGTGTCCTGAGTCACCCTTGGGTGTCCTGTGTCATCCTGGGTTGTCCTTTGTCAGCCTTGGGTGTCTTTTGTCATCCTGGGTGGTCCTGAGTCAACCAGGAGTGTCCTGTGTCATCCATGGGTCTCCAGTGTCACCCTGGGGTGTCCTGAGCAATCCTGGAGTGACCTCTGTCACCAGGGGGTGTCCAGTGTCAGCCTGGTGTGTCCTGTAACAGTCCGGGGTGTCTTGTGATATCCTGGGGTGTCGTGAGTCATCCTGTGGATTCCTGAGTCATCCATGGGTGTCCTGAGTCATCCATGGGTGTCCTGAGTCATCCTGGGGTGTCCTGAGTCATCCTGGGGTGTCCTGAGTCAGTCTGGGGTGTCCTGGGTCATCCTGGGTGCCCTGTGTAAGCCTAGGGTGTCGAGTCAGCCTGGGTTTTCCTGATTCAGTCGTGGGTGTCCTGAGTCAGCCTCGTGTGTCCTACGTCATCCTTGGGTTTCCTGAGTCATCCCTGGGTTTTGTGTCAGTCTGGTTTGTCCTGAGTCATCCTGTGGTTTCCTGTGTCAGTGTGGGGTGTCCTGTGTCATCCTTGGTGTCCTCTGTAAGCCTGGGGTCTCCTGAGTTATCCTGGGTGTCCTGATTCAGCCTGTTGTGTCCTGAGTCATCCTGGGGTGTCGTCAGTTATCCTGGGGTGTCTAGAATCATTCTGGGGTGTCCTGAGTCACCCTGTGGTGTCCTGGGTCATCCTCAGGTGACCTGAGTCAGCCTCAAGTGTCCTGTGTCATCCAGGGGTATCCGGTGTCATGCTGATGTGTCCTGAGTCATCGTGGGGTGTCGTGAGTCAGCCATGGCTGTCCTGTGTCAGCCTGGGGTGTCCTGTTACAGCCTGGTGTTTCTTATGACAGTCTGGGGTGTCCTGAGACACCCTAGGAGTCCAGGGTCAACCTGGGGAGTCCTGAATCAACATTGGGTGTCCTGAGTCAGGCTAAGATGTCCTGTGTCAGCCTGGGGTGTCCTGTGTAATCCTCAGATGTCCCGAGCCATTGTGAGGTGTCCTGAGCCATCCTGTTGTGTCCTGTGCCATCAAGGGGAGTCCTGAGTCATCCTGGGGTGTCCTTAATCACACGGGTTGTCCTGAGTCTGCCTGGGGTGTCCAGAGTGTTCTTGGGGTTTCCTGAGTCAGCCTGGGATGTCCTGAATCATCCTGGGTTCTCGTGAGTCATGCTGGGGTCTTGAGTCATGCTGGGGTCTTCTGATTCATCTTGGGATGTCCTGTGTAAGACTGGGTGACCTGTGTATTCCTCAGGTGTCCTGTGTCAGCCTGGGTTATCCTGAGTCATCCTGGGGTGTCCTGAGTCATCTTGGGGTGTCCTGAGTAACCCTGAGCTGTCCAGAATCATCCTGTTGTGTCCTGTCAGCCAGGGGTGTCGTCTGTCATCCTTGGTTTTCCTGAGTCAGCTTAGGGAGTCCTGAGTCATTCTGCAGTGCCCTTTGTCAGCCTGGGGTGTCCTGAGTCATCCTGGGGTGTCCTGTGTCAGCCTGGGGTCTCCTGAGTCATCCTGTGTTGTCCTGTGTCATTGTGGTGTGTATCTGTCATCCTGAGGTGTCCTGAGTCAGCCAGTCATGTTGTGTGTCACCATGGGATGTCCTGTGTCAACCTCGGGTATCCTGAATCAGCCTTGGGTGTCCTGAGTCATCCTTGGTTGTCCTGAGTCAACCTGTGGTGTCCTGAGTAATCCTGGGGTGTTCTATGTCAGCCTGGGGTTTCCTGCATCACCCTGCAGTTTCATGAGTCATCCTGATGTGTTTGAGTCAGCCTGGGTTATCCTCATCCAGCCTGGGGTGTCTTGTCTCAGACTGGGTTGTCCTGTGTCATCCTGGGTATTCCTGTATCACCATGGGGTGTCCTGTGTCATCCTTGAGACTTCTGATTCATCCTGGGGTGCCTGTGTAAGACTGGGTGTCCTGGGTCATCCTGGAAGACCTGTGTCTTACTGGGGGTTCGTGAATCATCCTGGGGTGTCCCGAGTCACCCTGGGGTGTCCTGTGTCAACCTGGAGAGTCCTGTGTCAGCCTGGGGTGTCCTGAATCACTCATGGTGTCCTGAGTCATCCTGGAGTGTCCTGAGCCATCCTTGTGTGTCCTGAGAGATCCTTGTGTGTCCTGACTCAGCCTGTGTTGTCCTGGGTCATCCTGGGGTGTCCTGTGTCAACCTGGGGTATCCTGTGTCATCCTGGAGTGTTCTGTGTCAGCCAGGGATGTCCTGTGTTAGCCTCGTGTGTCCTGAATCAGCCTGGATGTCCTGAGCCATGCTGGGGTGTCTGGAGCCACCCTGGGGTGTCCTGACTCATCCTGGGTTGTCCTGAGAAAGCCTGGGGTTTTCTGAGTCAGCCTGGAGTGTCCTGTGTCATCCTGGGGTGTCCTGTGTCAGCCTGGTTGGTCCTGAGACATCCTGGGGTCTCCTGAGTCAGCCAGGAGTGTCATGTGTCTCCCTGAGATGTCCTTAATCAGCCTGGGGTATCCTGTGTCATCCTGGGGTGTCTGAACCAGCCTGGGGTGTCCTGTGTCATCCTGGGGTGTCCTGTGCCACCCTGGGGTATCCTGTGACAGCCTTGGGTATCCTGAGCCATCCTAGGATTTCCTGAGCCATCCTAGGGAATTCTGAGTCATCCTGGGGTGTCCTGTGTCATCCTTGGGTATCCTGTGTCAGCATGGGGTATCCTGATTCATCCTCGGGTCTCCTGAGTCATGCTGGGGTCTCCTGAGTCATCCTCGGGAGTCCTGATTCATCCTGGGATATTCGGTGTAAGACTGGGTGTCCTGTGTCATTCTCGGGTGTCCTGTGTCAGCCTGGTTTATCCTGAGTCATCCTGGGTTATCCTGAGTCATCCTGGGGTGTCCTGAGTCACCCTTGGGTGTCCTGTGTCATCCTGGGTTGTCCTTTGTCAGCCTTGGGTGTCTTTTGTCATCCTGGGTGGTCCTGAGTCAACCAGGAGTGTCCTGTGTCATCCATGGGTCTCCAGTGTCACCCTGGGGTGTCCTGAGCAATCCTGGAGTGACCTCTGTCACCAGGGGGTGTCCAGTGTCAGCCTGGTGTGTCCTGTAACAGTCCGGGGTGTCTTGTGATATCCTGGGGTGTCGTGAGTCATCCTGTGGATTCCTGAGTCATCCATGGGTGTCCTGAGTCATCCATGGGTGTCCTGAGTCATCCTGGGGTGTCCTGAGTCATCCTGGGGTGTCCTGAGTCAGTCTGGGGTGTCCTGAGTCATCCTGGGTGCCCTGTGTAAGCCTAGGGTGTCGAGTCAGCCTGGGTTTTCCTGATTCAGTCGTGGGTGTCCTGAGTCAGCCTCGTGTGTCCTACGTCATCCTTGGGTTTCCTGAGTCATCCCTGGGTTTTGTGTCAGTCTGGTTTGTCCTGAGTCATCCTGTGGTTTCCTGTGTCAGTGTGGGGTGTCCTGTGTCATCCTTGGTGTCCTCTGTAAGCCTGGGGTCTCCTGAGTTATCCTGGGTGTCCTGATTCAGCCTGTTGTGTCCTGAGTCATCCTGGGGTGTCGTCAGTTATCCTGGGGTGTCTAGAATCATTCTGGGGTGTCCTGAGTCACCCTGTGGTGTCCTGGGTCATCCTCAGGTGACCTGAGTCAGCCTCAAGTGTCCTGTGTCATCCAGGGGTATCCGGTGTCATGCTGATGTGTCCTGAGTCATCGTGGGGTGTCGTGAGTCAGCCATGGCTGTCCTGTGTCAGCCTGGGGTGTCCTGTTACAGCCTGGTGTTTCTTATGACAGTCTGGGGTGTCCTGAGACACCCTAGGAGTCCAGGGTCAACCTGGGGAGTCCTGAATCAACATTGGGTGTCCTGAGTCAGGCTAAGATGTCCTGTGTCAGCCTGGGGTGTCCTGTGTAATCCTCAGATGTCCCGAGCCATTGTGAGGTGTCCTGAGCCATCCTGTTGTGTCCTGTGCCATCAAGGGGAGTCCTGAGTCATCCTGGGGTGTCCTTAATCACACGGGTTGTCCTGAGTCTGCCTGGGGTGTCCAGAGTGTTCTTGGGGTTTCCTGAGTCAGCCTGGGATGTCCTGAATCATCCTGGGTTCTCGTGAGTCATGCTGGGGTCTTGAGTCATGCTGGGGTCTTCTGATTCATCTTGGGATGTCCTGTGTAAGACTGGGTGACCTGTGTATTCCTCAGGTGTCCTGTGTCAGCCTGGGTTATCCTGAGTCATCCTGGGGTGTCCTGAGTCATCTTGGGGTGTCCTGAGTAACCCTGAGTTGTCCAGAATCATCCTGTTGTGTCCTGTCAGCCAGGGGTGTCGTCTGTCATCCTTGGTTTTCCTGAGTCAGCTTAGGGAGTCCTGAGTCATTCTGCAGTGCCCTTTGTCAGCCTGGGGTGTCCTGAGTCATCCTGGGGTGTCCTGTGTCAGCCTGGGGTCTCCTGAGTCATCCTGTGTTGTCCTGTGTCATTGTGGTGTGTATCTGTCATCCTGAGGTGTCCTGAGTCAGCCAGTCATGTTGTGTGTCACCATGGGATGTCCTGTGTCAACCTCGGGTATCCTGAATCAGCCTTGGGTGTCCTGAGTCATCCTTGGTTGTCCTGAGTCAACCTGTGGTGTCCTGAGTAATCCTGGGGTGTTCTATGTCAGCCTGGGGTTTCCTGCATCACCCTGCAGTTTCATGAGTCATCCTGATGTGTTTGAGTCAGCCTGGGTTATCCTCATCCAGCCTGGGGTGTCTTGTCTCAGACTGGGTTGTCCTGTGTCATCCTGGGTATTCCTGTATCACCATGGGGTGTCCTGTGTCATCCTTGAGACTTCTGATTCATCCTGGGGTGCCTGTGTAAGACTGGGTGTCCTGGGTCATCCTGGAAGACCTGTGTCTTACTGGGGGTTCGTGAATCATCCTGGGGTGTCCCGAGTCACCCTGGGGTGTCCTGTGTCAACCTGGAGAGTCCTGTGTCAGCCTGGGGTGTCCTGAATCACTCATGGTGTCCTGAGTCATCCTGGAGTGTCCTGAGCCATCCTTGTGTGTCCTGAGAGATCCTTGTGTGTCCTGACTCAGCCTGTGTTGTCCTGGGTCATCCTGGGGTGTCCTGTGTCAGCCAGGGGTGTCCTTTGTCAGCCTGTGGTGACCTGAGCCATCCTGTGATGTCCTGAGTCATCCTGGGGTACCATGTGTCATCCTGGGTTGTCCTGTGTCAGACTGGGCTGTGTTGAGTAACTCTGGGTTGTCCCTAGTCAGGCTGGTGTGTCCTGAGTCATACTGGAGTGTCATGTATCATCTCGGGGTGTTCTGTATTAACTTACGGTATCTGAATGAGGCTGGGGTGTCCTGTGTCAACCTGGGGTGTCCTGAGACATCCTGAGGTGTCCTGAGACATCCTGGGGAGTCCTGAGTCATCACTGGGTATCCTGAATGGTTTCCTGAGTCATCCCTGGGTATCCTGAGTCATCCTGGGGTTTCCTGAGTCAGCCACGGGTGTCTTGTGTCAGCTTGGGATGTCCTGAATCACTAGAGGTGTTCTAAGCCTTCCTGGAGTGTCCATAGTAATCCTGGGGTATCCAGAGTCATCCGGTTGTGTCCTGTGTCAGCCTGGAGTGTCCTGAGTCAGCCTGGGCTTTCCAGTGTCATCGTCGGGCATCCTGAGTCAGCCTCTGGTGTCCTGTGTCATCCTGGGGTGTCCTGTGTCATCCTGGGGTGTCCTGTGTCATCCTGGGGTGTCCTGTGTCATCCTTTGTTTTCCTGAGTAATCCCTGGGTATCCTGAGTCAGCCTGGGTTCTCCTGAGTCATCATGGAGAGTCCTGATTTTTCCGGGGATATCCTGTCTAAGACTGGGTGTCGTGTGTCATCCTAGGGTGTCCTGTGTCAGCCTAGGTTGTCCTGAGTCAGGCTGGAGTGTCTTATGTCAGTCTGTGGTGTCCTGTGTCTTCCTTGGGTGTCCCGTGTCATCCTTGGGTGTCCTGTGTCATGCTGGGGTGTCCTGAGTAGGCTGGGGTATCCTGTGTCATCCTGGAGTGTTCTGATTCATCCTGGGGAGTCTTGATTCATCCTGGGGTATCCTGTGTAAGACTGGGTGTCCTGTGTCATCCTCGGGTGTCCTGTGTCAGCCTGGGTTTTCCTGAGTTATCCTTGGGTGTCCTGAGTCATCTTGGGGTGTCCTGAGTAACTCTGAGGTGTCCAGAGTCATCCTGTTGTGTCCTGCGTCAGCCTGGTGTGTCATCAATCAGCCTTGGGTGTCCTGTGTCAGCCTGGGGTGTCCTGTGTCAGCGTGGGGTGTCCTGAGTCACTCTGGAGTGTCCTGAGTCAGCCTGTGATGTCCTTTGTCAGCAGGGGCACTCCTGTGTCAAACGTGGATGTCCTGAGTTTGCCTGGTTTTTCCTTATCCATCCTGTTGCATCCTGTGTCATCCAGGGGATTCCTGGGTCATCCTGGGGTATCCTGAGTCATCCTGGGGTGTCCTTAGTCAGCCTGGGGATTCCTGATTCAGTCTGGGGTGTCCTTAGTCAGCCTGGGGATTCCTGATTCAGTCTGGGCTGTCCTTAGTCAGCCTGGGGATTCCTGATTCAGTCTGGGGTGTCCAGAGTCAGCCTGGGGATTCCTGATTCAGTCTGGGGTGTCCAGAGTCACCCTGGGGTGTCCTGAGTCAGCCTTGTGTGTCCTGTCTCTCCCTGCATTGTCCTGTGTCATTGTGGGGAGTCCTGTGTCACCCTTGGGTGTTCTGAATCAGCCTGAGGTGTCCTGTGTCATCCTTTGGTTTCCTGAGTCATCCCTGGGTGTCCTGTGTCAGCTGTGGTGTCCTGTGTCATCCCGGGGTGTCCTGTGTCAGACTGGGTTGTACTGAGTCACTCTGGGGTGTCCTGAGTCATCCTAGGGTCTCCTGATTCATCCTGGGATGTCCTGTGTAAGACTGGGTGTGCTGTATCGTCCTCGTTGTCCTGTGAGAGCCTGGGTTATCCTAAGACACGTTGCGGGTGTCTTGTGTCACCTTGGGATGTCCTGAATCACTTGAGGTGTCGTAAGCCTTCCTGGCGTGTCCAGAGTCATGCTGGGGTGCCCAGAGTCATCCTGGGGTGCCCAGAGTCATCCTGTTGTGTCCTGAGTCATCCTGGGATGTCCTAAGTCAGCCAGGGGTGTCCTGAGTCATTTGGGGTGTCCTGAGTCAGCCTGGGGTGTCCTCTGTCTGCTTTGGGTGTCCTGAGTCATCCTGGAGTATCCAGAGTCAGCGCAGGGTGTCCACAGTCATCCTGGGGAGTCCTGTGTCATCCTCGGGTGTCCATGTCATCCTGCAGTGTCCTGTGTCATCCTGGGTTGTCCTCTGTCAGCCTTGGGTGTCTTTTGTCAGCCTGGATGGTCCCCAGTCAGCCTGGATGTCCTGTGTCATCCATGGGTCTCCAGTGTCACCCTGGGTTGTCCTGAGTATTCCTGGAGTGTCCTCTGTCACCATGGGGTGTCCAGTGTCAGCCTGTATTGTCGTGAGTCATCCGGGGTATCATGTGTCATCCTAGTGTATCCTGCGACAGCCTTGGATATCCTGTGTCAGCCAGGTGTGTCCTGTAACAGTCCGGGTGTCTTGTGATATCCTGGGGTATCCATTTCATCCTGGGGATTCCTGAGTTGTCCCTGGGAGTCCTGAGTCCCCCTGGGGTGTCCTGTTTCATCCTGTTGTGTCCTGTGTCAGCCTGGGGGAGGGTCTGAGTCTGTCTGGGGTGTCCTGTGTCATCCTGGGTTGTCCTTTGTCAGCCTGGGGTGTTCTGGGTCTGCCTGGGGTGTCCTGGGTCATCCTGGGGTTTCCTGAACCATCCTGTTTTGTCTTCTGTCACCCTGGGGTATCCTATGTCAGACTGGGGTGTCATGAGTCACCCTGTGTTTTCTGGAATCAGACTGGTGTATTGAGTCTTCCTGGGGTGTTCTGTGTCAGCCTGGGGTGTCTGGAGTCATCCTGGGGTATCCTGAGTCAGCCTGGGCTGTCCTGAGGCACCCTTGGGTGCCCTGTGTCATCCTGGGGTATATTTGTCAGCCTGAGGTGTCCTGGGTCAGCGTGACGTGTTGTGTGTCACCCTGGGATTTCCTGTGTCATCCTAGGGTGTCCTGAGTCATCCTGGGGTATCCTGAGTCAGCCTCAGGTGTCCTGTGTCCCCCTGGTGTGTCTTCTGTTATCCCTGGGTGTCCTGTGTCATCTTGGGGTGTCCTGAGTCATCCTGGGGTATATTGTGTGATCCTGGGGTGTCCTGAGTCAGCCTGGGATGTCCTTTGTCAGCAGGGGGACTCCTGTGTCATCATTGGGTGTCCTGTGTCAGCCTGGGATGTCTGAATCAGGCTGGGGTTCCCTGAGCCATCTGGGCTATCCTGAGTCATCCTGGGCTGTCCTGTACCAGCCTCGGGTGTCCAGTGTCATCCTGGGTTGTCCTGAGTCATCCGGGGTGTCCAGGGTCATCTGGAGTGTCCTGTGTCACCCTGGGGTGTCCTGTGTCACCCTGGGGTGTCCTGTGTCAGCCTGGGGTGTCCTGTGTCATCCTGGGGTGTCCTGAGTCATCCTGGGGTGTCTTGAGTCAGCTGGGGTGTCCTGAGTCAGCCTAGGGAGTCCTGAGTCATTCTGGGGTGTCATGTGTCAGCCTGTGGTGTCTTTTGGCATCCTCGGATGTCCCGAACCATTATGGGGTGTCCTGAGTCATCCTGTTGTGTCCTGTGTCATCCTGGGTTGTCCTGGGTCAGCCTGGGGTATCCTGTGTCAGCCTTTGGTGTCCTGTGTCATCCTGGGGTGTCCTGAGTCATCCCTGGGTGTCCTGTGTCAGCCTGTGGTGTCTGAATCAGCCTGGAGTGTCCTGAGTCAGCCAGCATGTCCTGAGCCATGCTGAGGTGTCCTGAGATATCCTAGGGTGTCCTGTCAAAGCCTGGTTTGTCCTGAGTCAGCCTGGGGTCTCTGAATCAACCTGGGGTGTCCTGTGCAACCTTGGTCTCTCCTGTGACAGACTCGGGTGTCCTGTGTCAGCCTGGGGCTTTCTGAGTGATCCTGAGATGTCCTGAGTCATCCTGGACTGTCCTGAGTCGGCTGGGGTTGTTCTGTGTCAGCTTGGGGTGTCCTGAATTACTCGGGGTGTCCTGAGATTGCCTGGGGTGTCAATATTAATGCTGGAGTGTCCTGTGTCATCCTAGGGCATCCTGTGTCAGCCTGGGGTGTCCTGAGTCATCCTGGGGTGTCCTGTGTAAGACTGGGTGTCCTGTGTCATCCTGGGTGTCCTGAGTCATCCTGGTGTGTCCTGTGTCATCCTGGGGTGTCATGTGTCATCCTGGGTTGTCCTAAGTCAGCCTGGGGTGTCCTGAGTCATCCTGGGGAGTCCTTAGTCAGCCTGGGGTGTCGTGAGTCAGCCAGGGTTTTCCTGTGTCATCCTCCAGTGTCCTGTGCCAGTGTGAGGTGACCTGACTCAGTCTGGTGTATCCTCTGACAGCCTGGGGTGTCCTGAGTCATCCTGGGGTGTCCTGTGTCATCCTGGGTTGTCCTGTGTCATCCTGGGGTGTCCTCCGTCTTCCTGGTGTGTCCTATGACAGTCTGGGGTGTCTTGTGTTAATCTGGGGTATCCATGTCATCCTTAGATTATCCTTTGTCATTATGGGATTTCCTGAGTCATCCCTGGGTGTCCTGTGTCATCCTGGATAGTGCTGAGTCACCCTCGGGTGTCCAGAATCATCCTGTTGTGTCCTGCGTCAGCCTGGGGTGTGCTGAGTCAGCCTCATGTATCCTGGACACCCGGGGGTGTCCTGTGTCAGCCTGGGGTGTCCTTTGTGAGCCTGGGTTGTCCTTTGTCAGCCTGGGTTGCCCTGAGTCATCCTGGTGTGTCTTGAGTCAGCCTGGGTTGTTTTTGTCATCCTGGGGTGTCCTGTGTCATCCTGTTGTGTCCTGTGTCATACTGGGCTGCCCTGAGTCATCCTGGGCTGTCCTGTAGCATCCTCGGGTGTCCTGTGTCAGCCTGGTGTTTCTTGAGACAGTCTGTGGTGTCCTGAGCCACCCTAGGTGTCCAGAGTCATCCTGGGGTGTCCTGTGTCAACATCAGGTATCCTGAGTCAGCCTCATGTGTCCTGTGTCATCCTTGGGTCTCCTGAGTCAGCCTAAGATGTCCTGTGTAAGGCTGGGGTGTCCTGTGTCAGCCTGTAGTGTCCTGTCCCAGACTTGGGTGTCCAGTGTCATCCTGGGGTCTCCTGAGTCATCCTGGGGTCTCCTGAGTCATCCTGGGGTGTCCTGGGTTATCCTTGTTTGTCCTGAGTCATCCTGGGGTATCCTGTTTCAGCCTGGGTTGTGCAGAGTCATCTTGGGGTGTCCTGTGTCAGCATGGGGTGATCTGATCCATCTTCAGATGTGCTGAGTCATTCTGGGGTATCATGTGTCATTCAAGGGTGTCCTGCATCAGCCTGGGGAGTCCTGTGTCATCCTGGGGTGTCCTGTGTCAGCGTGGGGTGTCTTGTGACATCCTGGGTTGTCCTGAGTCATGCTGGTGTCTCCTGAGTCATCCTAGGATTTCCTGCGTAAGACTGGGTGTCCTGTGTCATCCTCGGTTTTCCTGTGTCTTCCCAGAGTGTCCAATGCCATCCTGGGGTGTCCTGAATCATCTTATGTTGTCCTGACTCAGCCTGGGATGTTCTGTGTCACTCTGGGGTGTCCTGTGTCATCCTTGGTAGTCCTGAGTCAGCCTAAGATGTCCTGTGTATGCCTGGGTGTCATGTGTCATCCTGTTGTGTCCTGTACCAGACTTGGGTGTCCTGAGTCATCCTGGGGTCTCCTGAGTCATCCTGGGATCTCCTGAGTCATGCTGGAGTGTCCTGTGTCACTCTGGAGTGTCCAAAGTCAGCCTGGGGTGGCCTGTGTCAACCTGGGGTATCCTGGTTCAGCCTGTGGTGTCCTGAGCCATGCTGGGGTGTCTGGAGCCACCCTGGGGTGTCCTGACTCATCCTGGGTTGTCCTGAGAAAGCCTGGGGTTTTCTGAGTCAGCCTGGAGTGTCCTGTGTCATCCTGGGGTGTCCTGTGTCAGCCTGGTTGGTCCTGAGACATCCTGGGGTCTCCTGAGTCAGCCAGGAGTGTCATGTGTCTCCCTGAGATGTCCCTAATCAACCTGGGGTATCCTGTGTCATCCTAGGGTGTCTGAACCAGCCTGGGGTGTCCTGTGTCAGCCTGGGGTGTCCTGTGCCACCCTGGGGTATGCTGTGACAGCCTTGGGTATCCTGAGCCATTCTAGGATTTCCTGAGCCATCCTGGGGAATCCTGTGTCATCCTGCGGTGTCCTGTGTCATCCTGGGCTGTCCTGTGTCATCCTTGGGGGTCCAGTGTCAGCCTGGGGTGTCCTGAGTCATTCTGTGGATTCGTGTGTCAATGTGGGGTGTACTGAGTCATCCTATCATGTCCTGGGAAAGCCAGGGGTGTTCTGTGTCATGCTGGGGTGTCCTGATACTGCCTGTTGTGTCCTGTGTCAGCCTGGCCTATCCTGAGTCAGCATGGGGTGTCTTTTGTCAGCTGTGGATGTCCTGTGTCATCCTTGGATGTCTGGAGTCATCCTGTGTTCTCCTGTGTCATCCTGGGGTGTCCTTTGTCATCCTGGGATGTCCTGAGCTATCTGGGGAATCCTGAGTCATCCTGGGGGGTCATGTGTCAGCGTGGGGTGTCCTGTGCCAGCCTGGTCTGTCCTGTGCCAGCCTAAGTTGTCCTTTGTCATCCTGGGGTGTCCTGAGACATCGTGGGGTGTCCTGTGACAGCCTGGTGTGTCCTGAGTCAGCCTGGGGTGTCATGTGTCTCCCTAAGATGTCCTTAATCAGCCTGGGTTATCCTCTGTCATCCTGGGGTGTCCTGAGTCATTCTGGGGTGTCCCGAGTCAGCCAGGAGTGTCGTGTGTCTCGCTGAGATGTCCTTAATCAGCCTGGGGTGTCCTCTGTCATCCTGGGTTGTCCTGAGTCATCTGGGGTTGTAGTGAGTCAGCCTGGGGAGTCCTATGTCAGCATGGGGTGTCCTGTGTCATCGTGGGGTGTCCTGAGTCACCCTGGTGTGTCCTGTGTCAGCTGTGGTGTCCTGTGTCAGCCTGGGGTTTCCTGTGTCATCCTGGAGTATCCTGTGTCAGCCTGGGGTGTCCTGAGTCATCCTGGGGAGTCCTGTGTCATCCTGGGTTGTCCTGTGTCAGCCTGGGTTGTCTGAATCAGGCTGGGGTGCCCTGAGCCATCCTGGGCTGTCATGTACCAGCCTCAGGTGTCCTAGGCCATCCTGGTGTGTCCTGAGACATCCTGGGGTGTCCTGTGTAATCCTTCGGTGTCCTAAGTCAGCCTAGGGTGTCCTGAGTCATTCTGGGATGTCCTTTGTCATCCTTGGGTGTTCTGTGACAGCCCGGTGTTTCCTGAGTCATCCTGTGGTTTTCTGTCTAATGTGGGCTGTCCTGTGTCATCCTTGGGTATCCTGTGCCAGTCTAGGGTGTCCTGTGTCATCCTGGGGTGTCATGTGTCATCCTGGGGCATCCTGAGTCATCCTGGGGTGTCTGAGTCAGCCATGGCTGTCCTGTGTCATCCTCCAGTGTCCTGTAGCATCCTCGGGTGTCCTGCGTCAGCCTGGTGTTTCTTGTGACAGTCTGCGGTGTCCTGAGCCACCCTAGGTGTCCAGAGTCATCCTGAGGTGTCCTATGTCAACATCGAGTGTCCTGAGTCAGCCTGACGTGTCCTGTGTCTTCCTAGGGTCTCCTGAGTCAGCCTAAGATATCCTGTGTCAGACTTGGGTGTCCTTTGTCAGCCTGGGGTGTCCTGTGTCAGCGTAGGGTATCTTCTCTCATCCTGGGGTGTCCAGAGCCATCCTGGGTTGTCCTGTGTCAGCCTGTGGTGTCCTGTATCATCCTTGGGTGTCCTTAGTCATCTTGGGTTTTCCTGTGTCATCCTGGTGTGTCCTGAGTCAGCCTCGGGTGTCCTGTGTCCCCCTGGTGTGTATTGTGTCATCCCTGGGTGTCCAGAGTCATCCTGTTGTGTCCTGTGACAGCTCGTTGTGTCCTCAGCCATCCTGGGATGTCCTGAGTCATCCTGGTGTATCACATGACATCCTGGAGTGTCCTGTGTCACCCTGGAGTGTCCTGGTTCATCCTGGGATGTCCTATGTGATCCTGGAGTGTCCTAAGCCCTCCTGGGGTGTCCTGATTCATCCTGGGGTATCCTGTGTAAGGCTGGTTGTCCTGTGGTATCATTGGGTGTCCTGTGTAATCGTGGGGTGTCCTGTGGCAGCGTGGGGTGTCCTGAGTCACTCTGGGGTGTCCTGAGTCAGCCTGGGATGTCCTTTGTCAGCAGGGGGACTCCTGTGTCAAACTTGGGTGTCCTGAGTCTGCCTGGTTTTTCCTTATCCAGCCTGTTGTGCCTGTGTCATCCTGGGGTTTCCTGGGTCATCCTGGGGTATCCTGAGTCATCCTGGGGTGTCCTTAGTCAGCCTGGGGATTCCTGATTCAGTCTGGGTTGTCCAGAATCAGCCTGGGGATTCCTGATTCAGTCTGGGGTGTCCAGAGTCAGCCTGGGGTGTCCTGAGTCAGCCTTGTGTGTCCTGTCTCTCCCTGCGTTGTCCTGTGTCATTGTGGGGAGTCCTGTGTCACCCTTGGGTGTTCTGAATCAGCCTGGGTTGTCCTGTGTCATCCTTTGGTTTCCTGAGTCATCCCTGGGTGTCCTGTGTCAGCTATGGTGTCCTTTGTCATCCTGGGGAGTCCTGTGTCAGACTGGGTTGTACCGAGTCACTCTGGGGTGTCCTGCGTCATCCTAGGGTGTCCTGATTCATCCTGGGATGGCCTGTGTAAGACTTGGTGTGCTGTATCATCCTCGTTGTCCTGTGAGAGCCTGGGTTATCCTAAGACACCTTTCGGGTGTCTTGTGTTAGCTTGGGATGTCCTGAATCACTTGAGGTGTCCTAAGCCTTCCTAGGGTGTCCAGAGTCATCCTGGGGTGTCCAGAGTCATCCTGGGATGCCCTAAGTCAGCCCGGGGAGTGCTGAGTCATCCTGTGGTGTCCTGAGTCAGCCTGAGCTTTCATGAGTCAGCCTACGCTGTCCTGTGTCATCCTAGGGTTTCCTGAGTCATCCTGGGATGTCCAAAGTTAGCCAGGGGTGTCCTGAGTCATTTGGGGTGTCCTGAGTCATTTGGGGTGTCCTGAGTCAGCCTGGGGTGTCCTGTGTCATCCTGGGGTGTCCTGTGTCAACCTGAGGTGTTGTAAGTCAGCCTGGGGTGTCCTGAGTCAGCCTGCAATTTCCTGAGTCAGCATGGGGTGTCTAGAGTCTTCCTGGGGTGTCCTGTGACATCCTGCGGTGTCCTGAGTCAGCCTGAGCTATCATTGAAGGAACCAGCTTCCTTTTGACAGCCATAACAGCCGAACACGTGCTTGCCATAAACCTGCCTTGGTCACGTAGAGGTCAGATGTCTGTCTCGTGACAAGGAACCTTAGTCACTTAGAGGTCAGATGCCTTTCTTGTGACAAGGAACCAATCGGAAGTTAGCTGGTGGCGCTATGCTTTACGACCCTGGGTGTGCTTTACGGACAAGCACACAGCAATGACGTAGAGAGCATAGCAACCGCCCTGGGAGGGCCTATGAGCCATAACAACCAGTTGACCAATCAACACAGGGCAAGCCCTCCAAGCCTGGAAGCACACCAATCCTGAGCCTGTGTGTACCCCTAGACACTCCCCTTACGCTGCCCTATAAGATCTTTGGGGAGCCCGTTGGAGCCGTCTTTTTCTAGCCGTCTGCCATGGCGGGTGGGTGAAAGACCCGAGCTAACATGGGGTTAGTTCGTTAAATTACAATAAAGCCTCGTGCAGTTTGAGTTTTCGGGGGTCTAACATCATGAATCAGCCTACACTGTCCTGTGTCATCCTAGGGTGTCCTGAGTTATCCTGGGGTGTCCTTGTCAGCCTGGGAAGTCCTAAGTCAGCCAGGGGTGTCCTGTGTCATCCTGGGGTGTCCTTAGTCAGCCTGTGGTGTCCTTAATCAGCCTGTGGTGTCCTGAGTCAGCCTGGAATGTTGTGAGACCTCCTGGGGTGTCCTGAGTCATCGTGGGTTGTCCTGAGTCAGCCAGGGGTGTCATGAGTCACCTAAGATGTCCTGTGTCATCCTGGGGTGTCCTGTGTCATCCTGGGGAGTCCTGAGTCATCACTGGGTATCCTGAATGGTTTCCTGAGTCATCCCTGGGTGTCCTGAGTCATCCTGGGGTTTCCTGAGTCAGCCATGGGTGTCTTGTGTCAGCTTGGGATGTCCTGAATCACTAGAGGTGTCCTAAGCCTTCCTGGAGTGTCCAGAGTAATCCTGGGGTGTCCAGAGTCATCCTGTTGTGTCCTGTGTCAGCCTGGGGTGTCCTGAGTCAGCCTGGGCTTTCCAGTTCATCCTCGGGCATCCTGAGTCAGCCTCTGGTGTCCTGTTTCATCCTGGGGTGTCATGCGTCATCCTGGGGTGTTCTGTGTCAATCTTTGGTTTCCTGAGTAATCCCTGGGCATCCTGAGTCAGCCTGGGTTCTCCTGAGTCATCATGGAGAGTCCTGATTTTTCCGGGGATGTCCTGTCTAAGACTGGGTGTAGTGTGTCATCCTAGGGTGTCCTTTCTCAACCTAGGTTGTCCTGAGTCAGGCTGGAGTGTCTTATGTCAGTCTGTGGTGTCCTGTGTCTTCCTTGGGTGTCCTGTGTCATCCTGGGGCGTCCTGAGTCATGCTGGGGTCTCCTGATTCATCCTGGGATATCCTGTGTAAGACTGGGTGTCCCGTGTCATCCTTGGGTGTCCTGTGTCATGCTGGGGTGTCCTGAGTCATGCTGGGGTCTCCTGTGTCATCCTGGAGTGTTCTGATTCATCCTGGGGAGTCTTGATTCATCCTGGGGTATCCTATGTAAGACTGGGTGTCCTGTGTCATCCTCGGGTGTCCTGTGTCAGCCTGGGATTTCCAGAGTTATCCTTGGGTGTCCTAAGTCATCTTGGGGTGTCCTGAGAAACTCTGAGGTATCCAGAGTCATCCTGTTGTGTCCTGTGTCAGCCTGGTGTGTCATCAATCAGCCTTGGGTGTCCTGTGTCAGCATGGGGTGTCCTGTGTCATCCTGGGGAGTCCTGAGTCATCACTGGGTATCCTGAATGGGTTCCTGAGTCATCCTGAGGTTTCCTGAGTCAGCCATGGGTGTCTTGTGTCAGCTTGGGATGTCCTGAATCACTAGAGGTGTCCCAAGCCTTCCTGGAGTGTCCAGAGTAATCCTGGGGTGTCCAGAGTCATCCTGTTTTGTCCTGTGTCAGCCTGGGGTGTCCTGAGTCAGCCTGGGCTTTCCAGTGTCATCCTCGGGCATCCTGAGTCAGCCTCTGGTGTCCTGTGTCATCCTGGGGTGTCATGTGTCATCCTGGGGTGTCCTGTGTCATCCTGGGGTGTCCTGTGTCATCCTTTGGTTTCCTGAGTAATCCCTGGGTATCCTGAGTCAGCCTGGGTTCTCCTGAGTCATCATGGAGAGTCCTGATTTTTCCGGGGATGTCCTGTCTAAGACTGGGTGTAGTGTGTCATCCTAGGGTGTCCTTTCTCAACCTAGGTTGTCCTGAGTCAGGCTGGAGTGTCTTATGTCAGTCTGTGGTGTCCTGTGTCTTCCTTGGGTGTCCTGTGTCATCCTGGGGCGTCCTGAGTCATGCTGGGGTCTCCTGATTCATCCTGGGATATCCTGTGTAAGACTGGGTGTTCCGTGTCATCCTTGGGTGTCCTGTGTCATGCTGGGGTGTCCTGAGTAGGCTGGAGTGTCCTGTGTCATCCTGGAGTGTTCTGATTCATCCTGGGGAGTCTTGATTCATCCTGGGGTATCCTATGTAAGACTGGGTGTCCTGTGTCATCCTCGGGTGTCCTGTGTCAGCCTGGGATTTCCAGAGTTATCCTTGGGTGTCCTAAGTCATCTTGGGGTGTCCTGAGAAACTCTGAGGTATCCAGAGTCATCCTGTTGTGTCCTGTGTCAGCCTGGTGTGTCATCAATCAGCCTTGGGTGTCCTGTGTCAGCCTGGGGTGTCCTGTGTCAGCGTGGGGTGTCCTGAGTCACTCTGGAGTGTCCTGAGTCAGCCTGTGATGTCCTTTGTCAGCAGGGGGACTCCTGTGTCAAACTTGGATGTCCTGAGTCTGCCTGGTTTTTCCTTATCCAGCCTGTTGCATCCTGTGTCATCCAGGGGATTCCTGGGTCATCCTGGGGTATCCTGAGTCATCCTGGGGTGTCCTTAGTCAGCCTGGGGATTCCTGATTCAGTCTGGGGTGTCCAGAGTCAGCCTGGGGATTCCTGATTCAGTCTGGGGTGTCCAGAGTCAGCCTGGGGATTCCTGATTCAGTCTGGGGTGTCCAGAGTCAGCCTGGGGATTCCTGATTCAGTCTGGGGTGTCCAGAGTCAGCCTGGGGTGTCCTGAGTCAGCCTTGTGTGTCCTGTCTCTCCCTGCGTTGTCCTGTGTCATTGTGGGGAGTCCTGTGTCACCCTGGGTGTTCTGAATCAGCCTGGGTTGTCCTGTGTCTTCCTTTGGTTTCCTGAGTCATCCCTGGGTGTCCTGTGTCAGCTGTGGTGTCCTTTGTCATCCTGGGGTGTCCTGTGTCAGACTGGGTTGTACCGAGTCACTCTGGGGTGTCCTGAGTCATCTTAGGGTCTCCTGATTCATCCTGGGATGTCCTGTGTAAGACTGGGTGTGCTGTATCGTCCTCGTTGTCCTGTGAGAGCCTGGGTTATCCTAAGACACCTTGCGGGTGTCTTGTGTCAGCTTGGGATGTCCTGAATCACTTGAGGTGTCCTAAGCCTTCCTGGGTTGCCTAGAGTCATCCTGGGGTGTCCAGAGTCATCCTGTTGTGTCCTGTGTCATCCTGGGATGCCCTAAGTCAGCCCGGGGAGTGCTGAGTCATCCTGGGGTGTCATGTGTCATGCTAGGATATGTTGTGTCAGCCTGTGGTGTCCTGTGTCATCCTGGGGTGTTGTAAGTCATCCTGGGGTGTCCTGAGTCATCCTGTGGTGTCCTGAGTCAGCTGGGGTGTCCTGAGTCATCCCTGGATTTCAAGAGTCAGCCTGGGGTGTCCTGAGTCAGCCTACGCTGTCCTGTGTCATCCTAGGGTTTCCTGAGTCATCCTGGGATGTCCTAAGTCAGCCAGGGGTGTCCTGAGTCATTTGGGGTGTCCTGAGTCATTTGGGGTGTCCTGAGTCAGCCTGGGGTGTCCTCTGACAGCCTCGGGTGTCCTGATTCATCCTGCAGTGTCCTGTGTCATCCTGGGTTGTCCTTTGTCAGCCTTGGGTGTCTTTTGTCAGCCTGGGTGGTCCTGTGTCATCCTGGAGTGTCCTGTGACATCCATGGGTCTCCAGTGTCACCCTGGGGTGTCCTGAGTAATCCTGGAGTGTCCTCTGTCACCATGGGGTGTCCAGTGTCAGCCTGTATTGTCGTGAGTCATCCGGGGTATCATGTGTCATCCTAGTGTATCCTGTGACAGCCTTGGGTGTCCTGTGTCAGCCTGGTGTGTCCTGTAACAGTCTGGGGTGTCCTGTGATATCCTGGGGTATCCATTTCATCCTGTGGATTCCTGAGTTGTCCCTGGGAGTCCTGAGTCACCCTGGGGTGTCCTGTGTCATCCTGGGTTGTCCTTTGTCAGCCTGGGGTGTTTTGGGTCTGCCTGGGTTGTCCTGGGTCATCATGGGGTTTCCTGAGCCATCCTGTTTTGTCTTCTGTCACCCTGGGTTAACCTATGTCAGACTGGGGTGTCATGAGTCACCCTGTGTTTTCTGGAATCAGACTGGTGTATTGAGTCTTCCTGGGGTGTCCTGTGTCACCCTGGGGTGTCCTGTGCCACCCTGGGGTATCCTATGACAGCCTTGGATATCCTGAGCCTTCCGAAGATTTCCTGAGCCAACCTGGGGAATCCCAAGTCATCCTGGGGTGTCCTGTGTCATCCTCAGGTGTCGTGAGTCAGCCTCATGTGTCCTGTTTCATCCTGCAGTGTCCTGAGTCATCTTGGGGTGTTCTGTTTCATCCTGTTGTGTCCTGTGTCAAGCTGGGGTGTTCTGGGTCTGTCTGGGTTGTCCTGGGTCATCATGGGGTTTCCTGAGCCATCCTGTTTTGTCTTCTGTCACCCTGGGGTATCCTATGTCAGACTGGGGTGTCGTGAGTCACCCTGGGTTTCCGGAGTCAGACTGGTGTCCTGAGTCAGCCTGACGTGTTGTGTGTCAACCTGCGATTTCCTGAGCCATACTGGGGTGTCCTGAGTCATCCTGTCATTT
This sequence comes from Cricetulus griseus, assembly GCF_003668045.3. Lineage (NCBI taxonomy): Eukaryota > Metazoa > Chordata > Mammalia > Rodentia > Cricetidae > Cricetulus > Cricetulus griseus. The sequence continues at coordinate 9,817,620 of NW_023276919.1, read as the reverse complement.
CCTGTGTCATGCTGTCGTTTCCTGTGTCACACTGTCATTTCCTGTGTCACGCTGTCGTTTCCTGTGTCACGCTGTCATTTCCTGAGTCACGCTGTCGTTTCCTGTGTCACGCTGTCATTTCCTGTGTCACGCTGTCATTTCCTGTGTCACGCTGTCATTTCCTGTGTCATGCTGTCGTTTCCTGTGTCATGCTGTCGTTTCCTGTGTCATGCTGTCGTTTCCTGTGTCATGCTGTCGTTTCCTGTGTCATGCTGTCATTTCCTGTGTCATGTGGGAAGTGTGGGGGAATCAGGTGAGGACGTCACTCAGGGTCCAAACGGCTGATCTCAGTGCCGGGAGTCAGATCCGGATCCCAAGAGTCGTCACCACCTCCAGACACAGAAGACAGTGACCAGGAAGGAGGGAGGAAGTGAGGGAGGAAGTGAGGGAGGGAGGAAGTGAGGGAGGAAGTGAGGGAGGAAGTGAGGGAGGAAGGGAGGGAGGAAGGGAGGGAGGAAGGGAGGAAGGAAGGAATGGAAGGAGGAAGTGAGGGAGGAAGGAAGTGAGGGAGGAAGGAAGGGAGGGAGGGAGGAAGTGAGGGAGGAAGTGAGGGAGGAAGTGAGGGAGGGAGGAAGGAAGGAAGTGAGGGAAGGAGGAAGTGAGGGAGGAAGTGAGGGAGGAAGGAAGTGAGGGAGGAAGGAAGTGAAGGAGGAAGTGAGGGAGGAAGGAAGGAGGGAGGAAGTGAGGGAGGAAGTGAGGGAGGAACTGAGGGAGGAAGGAAGGAGGGAGGATGTGGGGGAAGGAGGAAGGAGGGAAGAAGGAAGGGAGGAAGGAAGAAAGTGAGGGAGGAACTGAGGGAGGAAGGAAGGAAGGGAGGAAGGGAGGAAGGAAGTGAGGGGGGAAGGGAGGAAGTGAGGGAGGAAGGAAGTGAGGGAGGAAGTGGGGGAGGAAGTAGGGAGGAAGGAAGAAAGTCAGGGAGGAAGGAAGGAAGGAGGAAGGAAGTGAGATAGGAAGGGACGAATGACAGGAGGGAAGGGATGAAGGGAGGGAGGGAGGGAGGAAGGGAGGAAGGAGGAGGGAACCGAAACCAAGGACACAGCCAGCTGGAGGAAATTTCCGGGGGGCGATGCAGGCTGCAGCTCGGCCCCGTCACAGTGACTCAGGCCTCTCACGTGGGCGGGTGGACGGCTGCGCTGTCAATCTTCACAGGCCGCGCCTCCTGTCAGTCTTCACAGGCCGCGCCTCCTGTCAATCTTCACAGGCCGCGTCTCCTGTCAATCTCCACAGGCCGCGTCTCCTGTCAGTCTTCACAGGCCGCGCCTCCTGTCAATCTTCACAGGCCGCGCCTCCTGTCAATCTGCATCAGGCGGAAGTCCACTTCCGGGTTTCTCTTCCCAGCGCTCGCTGACCCCAGGCGGCGTCTGAGTCTTGGAACCGGGTGCGGGGGAGCTGGGCGTGGACGGTGTTTCCATTGTGTTTAAATTGACTTCCGTTCTGCTCTCCGCGCTCACCCGCAGCTTCCCGGAAGCGACCCGGAAGTGCCCCGGGGAGGCCGCGTCGGGGACGCTGGAGCCTCGGGTGGACTTTTTCACGGTTTTAAATCTCAAACTTGCGTTCGGGGCGTCGCTTCCTCCTCGTTACCCTGGAGCTTCCTCTGCCGCTTCCCGGAAGTCACGGCAGCGCGAACCCGACAGGCGGAGGCGCAAACGCTGCTGCAGACGCGTTCGGTTCCTCAGGTCGAGCGTTCAAAACGACAAACTGAGGAAAAGAAAAAGTGGGATCCGCGGAGGCCTCGCTTCCGTCCTGACTTAGCGGTGCCGCGTTTTGCTTCCTGTGTAAACTCATTTTTTTTTTTTTGGTTTTCCCGTTGATCACCGCGACCCGACGACGCTTCCGGATCCCAAACACCCACCTTCCGCAGCTGCAGAAAGGAAACGCGGAAGCCGTCACCGCGATGAATAACGGGATAAACACGGCACCAAAAACAACAACACCAGAGAACAAACCAGAAACAAAACAGAAAGTAACAGGACGGGGTCACCCGCAGCTCCCGCCACGGAGTCCAGCGCCTCCTTCTGACCCCTCGGGCATCAGGGGGCAAACGGAGCCCAAACAGAAAAAAAAATAATAATAATAATAATAACAACAATAATAATACAATAATAACAATCATAATAATAATAATAACAATAATAATAACAATAATAACAATAATAATAATAATAATAATAATAATCTAACCCCGAGCTTCACATGAAGGCTCCGGAAACGGACTCCGGCCCCGGATGCTGACGACCCGGAAACTCTCACCGATGGTTTATTTTTAACTCATTGACTTTATTATATTTTATTCGCATTTTCAAAACACGGAAAACACAGAGGACGAGAGAAGGTGAGATGGGGACGCGGGACGAGTTCATCAGTCAGTCAACCGACGGACGGACGGACGGGTGAGTGAATGGATGGATGGACGGATGGATGAATGGACGGATGAATGGACGGATGAATGAATGAATGAATGAATGGACGGATGGATGAATGAATGGATGGATGGATGGATGAATGAATGAATGGACGGATGGATGGATGGATGGGCGTGGCCAGGGTCGGGGCAGAGGGAGGGGACGGAGGGCGGACTGACGGACACCGGGAAAGAACGGATGGAGGGACGATCGATGGCTGCTGCCCTCACTTCCTGTTGGCTTCACCGTCCCGGTTCCCTCACTTCCTGTCGGCTTCACAATCGTTGCCATCACTTCCTTTTGGTTTAAAAACCCCGCCTCCATGACTTCCTGTTGGCTTCACCACCTGGCTGCCCTCACTTCCTGTCAGCTTCACAACCTGGCACCGCAGCTATTGGCTCTGGCGGCGCGGGCACTAACGCGTCATCAACCCCACTCTTACAACACAGCGCAGGCCACACCTCGGCGTCACCATGGCGACGGTAAATAGCGCAGCCTCTGGCGTCATCGCAATCGCGACAAAAGCAAAGATGGCGTCACGTCATCGGCGCCCTGCCAGAAATAAACATGGCGACGACACTTTCACTGCGGTAACGGTGCCCACAACACTTTCTGTCCCCGCCGCCCGTCACACACGGGGTCGCCGCGGAGTCACGACAGGGTCACCCGGGGGCGGACGGAGTCGCCGAGCCCGTCGGGACCGGCTTGAACGCGGAAGCGACGAGGGGAAAGCATCGGGGATTCGTGGGAGTGCGCGGAGGTGGCGCTTGAGGTCGCTGCCAGGAGATGGGCGGAAGTGACGTCAGCAATGCCCAAAGTCCCAAAGAGCAGCTTCCTGAGACTGTGACTCCATCCCCTGTGACTGTGACTCCGCCCCTGTGACTGTGACTCCGCCCCGTGATTGTGACTCCACCCATTGTAACTGTGACTCCGCCCCCTGTGACTGTGACTCCTCCCCAGTGACTGTGACTCTGCCCATGAGACTGTGACTCCGCCCCTGTGACTGTGACTCCGCCCCTTGTGACTGTGGCTCCGCCCCCTGTACTGTGACTCCGCCCCCTGTGACTGTGACTCCGGCCCTGTCACAGGTGATGACGTAAACAACAGTGACGTCAACGACTACAATAATAATAAACAATAACGACGACAGGGCCGGGGCAGAGGGCGGGGCCCCGTGGGTGACGGGTCCACAGTTGATTGACACAGCAGGGAAGGGCCGGAGTGGGCGGGGCTTATGGTGTTCATTGACACGTTAGGTCTCTGGGGGCGGGGCTGAGGGGTGAATGACAGCCAGAACCACGGTGGGCAGGGCCCGAGTTTTGATTGATGTTGAACCGTGGGGGGGGGGGTAAGAAGGGGCATGACCTGGCATTGATTGACACATCTAATCCCTGGGGGCGGGTCTTATGGTCGATCCACTTCTCAGTCCGCAGGGGGCGGGACGAACGAGTGTTGATCGTCAGGTCGGGGCCCGAGTGGGCGGTGACCGCGTTGATTGACACCAGGTGAGCTCGGCAAACACTGAGAGCTCAGGACAGGCAAACTTTGCCCTGAGTCTGGGATTCAAAGTTGTGGGCGGGGTCTCAGCGGGGAGGGAGGGGCCTCAACAGGGAGGGAGGGGCCTCAGCAGGTGGGCAGGGCCACAGCGGAGAGAGGAGGGGCTTCAGCGGGGAGGGCAGTCCAAAGCAGGGAGGGAGGAGCCTCAGCAGGGACGGGAGGGGCCTCAGGGGGGAGGGCGGGGCCTCAGCAGAGAGGGGCGTGACTGCAGCTGGGACAGAGGGGCCTCAGCTGGGAGGGCACTGCCTCAGCGGGGAGAGGAGGGGCCTCAGCGGGGTGGGGCGTGGCCTCAGCTGGGAAGGAGGGGCCTCAGCGGAGAGGGGCCTGAGCAGGGAGAGGAGGGGCCTCAGCGGGAGTGGAGGGGCCTCAGCGGGGAGAGGAGGGGTCTCAGCAGGAGAGGAGGGGCCTCAACGGGGAGAGGAGGGGCCTCAGCGGGGAGAGGAGGGGCCTCAACGGGGAGAGGAGGGGCCTCAGCGGGGAGAGGAGGGGCCTAAGCAGGGAGAGGAGGGGCCGCAGCAGGGAGGGAGGGGCCTCAGCAGGGGCCTCAGCGGGGAGAGGAGGGGCCTCAGTGGGAAGAGCGGCCTCTGCCTGACTGACAGCCGGGAGGGGCGGGGCCCCAGGTCCGCATAGATGGCCCCAGGTCGGGTCCGGGCCGCGGGGGGCGTGGCTGGCGATGTAGACGCGGCCCCGCCCCTCCTGGGTCCCCGCATCCGGGGTCTGAGCGGCATCATCCGCTGTTGTTGGAATCTCATTATTTTATTATTATCGCCGCCGTCGCTGTTGTTGAATCGTTATTATTATTGTCGTCGCTGTTGATTTTCTGTTGTTGTTGTTTCTGTCCCTGTGTCTTTATTATTATCGCTGCCGTCGTTGTTGTTGAGTCGTCGTCACTGTTGTCATCTTTGTTATTATTATTGTTGTTATTATTATTTTATTATTAATAATTATTATTATTGCCGTTGATATTGTTTTTTATTTTTATCTCTTTTATGTTATTTTGGGATTCTGACTCTGGGCGGGGCGGGACTGGGGCGTGTCCGGGAGTCCCGCCTACCCCAGGAGCCCGCCACCCCAGAGCCCCGCCCACCCCACGTGGATTCCGTTACTGTTATTGTTGTCATCGTCGTTGCTGATTTTGGATTTGATTCTTTCTCGACCCCGCCCCAGGTCGCGGGTCACGTGGTGACGGTGGGCGGGACTCCCGGGTTGGCGGGACTCTAGGGTGGGCGGGGCTTAAGTTCCCGGGATTTTCCCCGTTACTGTTACTGCTGACGTCGTTGTTGTTTAAAGGAGATTTTTCTTGGAGTCGGGCGGGGCCTGGAGGGTCAGGGGCGGGGCCTGGAGGGTCAGGGGGCCTGGGCCGGGAGGGTCTTGGTTTCTGTGCTGAGCTCTCAGCGTCCCTGGGTCACGCAGCTGCTGTAATTCACAGTGTATTTTATCTGACGTCTCCAGCGCTGCTGTTGCATTTTCAGGTGTCTGTGCTGAGCTCTCAGCGTCCCTGGGTCACGCAGCTGCTGTAATTCACAGTGTATTTTATCTGACGTCTCCAGCGCTGCTGTTGCATTTTCAGGTGTCTGTGCTGAGCTCTCAGCGTCCCTGGGTCACGCAGCCGGCTGTAATTCACAGTGTATTTTATCTGACGTCTCCAGCGCTGCTGTTGCATTTTCAGGTTTCTGTGCTGAGCTCTCAGCGTCCCTGGGTCACGCAGCCGGCTGTAATTCACAGTGTATTTTATCTGACGTCTCCAGCGCTGCTGTTGCATTTTCAGGTTTCTGTGCTGAGCTCTCAGCGTCTCTGGGTCACGCAGCCGGCTGTAATTCACAGTGTATTTTATCTGACGTCTCCAGCGCTGCTGTTGCATTTTCAGGTGTCTGTGCTGAGCTCTCAGCGTCCCTGGGTCACGCAGCCGGCTGTAATTCACAGTGTATTTTATCTGACGTCTCCAGCGCTGCTGTTGCATTTTCAGGTGTCTGTGCTGAGCTCTCAGCGTCTCTGGGTCACGCAGCTGCTGTAATTCACAGTGTATTTTATCTGACGTCTCCAGCGCTGCTGTTGCATTTTCAGGTGTCTGTGCTGAGCTCTCAGCGTCTCTGGGTCACGCAGCCGGCTGTAATTCACAGTGTATTTTATCTGACGTCTCCAGCGCTGCTGTTGCATTTTCAGGTGTCTGTGCTGAGCTCTCAGCGTCCCTGGGTCACGCAGCCGGCTGTAATTCACAGTGTATTTTATCTGACGTCTCCAGCGCTGCTGTTGCATTTTCAGGTGTCTGTGCTGAGCTCTCAGCGTCTCTGGGTCACGCAGCTGCTGTAATTCACAGTGTATTTTATCTGACGTCTCCAGCGCTGCTGTTGCATTTTCAGGTTTCTGTGCTGAGCTCTCAGCGTCCCTGGGTCACGCAGCTGCTGTAATTCACAGTGTATTTTATCTGACGTCTCCAGCGCTGCTGTTGCATTTTCAGGTTTCTGTGCTGAGCTCTCAGCGTCCCTGGGTCACGCAGCTGCTGTAATTCACAGTGTATTTTATCTGACGTCTCCAGCGCTGCTGTTGCATTTTCAGGTGTCTGTGCTGAGCTCTCAGCGTCTCTGGGTCACGCAGCTGCTGTAATTCACAGTGTATTTTATCTGACGTCTCCAGCGCTGCTGTTGCATTTTCAGGTGTCTGTGCTGAGCTCTCAGCGTCCCTGGGTCACGCAGCTGCTGTAATTCACAGTGTATTTTATCTGACGTCTCCAGCGCTGCTGTTGCATTTTCAGGTGTCTGTGCTGAGCTCTCAGCGTCCCTGGGTCACGCAGCTGCTGTAATTCACAGTGTATTTTATCTGACGTCTCCAGCGCTGCTGTTGCATTTTCAGGTGTCTGTGCTGAGCTCTCAGCGTCTCTGGGTCACGCAGCTGCTGTAATTCACAGTGTATTTTATCTGACGTCTCCAGCGCTGCTGTTTTATTTCAGCAGGCTGTGAAAACTGTGAAGCTGATGATCTGTGATTTCTCCTCCCGTCTGGAGTCCCCAGGCGGCGGCTGCGTTCACAGGACGCACAGACGCTGACCGAGGGACGGGCGCACGGACACCGAGGGTTTATTTTATTTTCCCCCCTCAGGCTCGCGTTGACCGTGACACCGAGGCCGCGGTTTCCTCCCACGGCGCTCAGACGCCGCTCCTCCTCCTCCTCCTCCTCCTCCTCCTCACCGTCCTCATCGCCTCCCGGAGCCGCTGCACCCTCTGCCCACGGCGCCAACCTCAAAATCAGCAACCGCGCCGGGCGGAGGTGGCGCCGCCTTTAATCCCCGCACTCGGGAGGCTGAGGCAGGGGGATGGCTGCGAGTTCCAGGGCAGCCTGGTCTCCAGGGCGAGAGCCGGGATAGGGTGCAAGGGTACACAGAGAAAGCCTGTCTCAGAAAACCAATAATAATAATAATAATAATAATAACAGTAATAGTAATAATAGTAATAATAACAAAATAACAATAGTAATAATAGTAATAGTGATAATAAAAATAATAGTAATAATGATAGTAACAGCAATAACAATAATAATAATAATAACAATAGTAATAATAACAATAATAGTTGCAATAGCAGCAATAATACTAATAGTAATAATAATAACTAAATAATAATAAACAATAGTAAGAGTAATAATAATAACAGTAATAGCAATAATAGCAATAATAGTAATAATAAAAGGAACAATAGTAATAACAGGAAAGCGCGCGCGCACTCAGTCAGAACGCAGGACGACGGTTCCTACGTTTCTACGTCATCTCTGCATCGTCACTGAGGGGAGGGGGGTTCGGAGTCTCCGTGAATCATTGGGATCCACGGAAACGACACAGGGGAGGACAGGGGGGGAGGACGGGGAGGGGGTATGACGGGGAGGGGGAGGACGGGGAGGATGGGGGAGGACGGGGAGGACAGAGAGGATGGGGGAGGATGAACAGGATGGGTCATCCTGGGGTGCCCTGAGTCAGCCTGGGGTGTCCTGTGTCATCCTGTTGTGTCCTGGGTCATCCTGGGGTGCCCTGAGTCAACCTGGGGTGTCCTGTGTCATGCTGGGGTGTCCTGAGAGAGTCTGGCGTGTCCTGTGTCAGCCTGGGCTATCCTGACATCCTGGGGTGTCTCTTGTCAGCTGGCGGTTTCCTGACTCAGCCTGGGTTTTCCTGTGTCAGTCTGCAGATTGCGGAGTCATCCTGGTGTGTCTTGAGTCAGCCTGGGTTGTTTTTGTCATCCTGGGGTGTCCTGTGTCATCCTGTTGTGTCCTGTGTCATACTGGGCTGCCCTGAGTCATCCTGGGCTGTCCTGTAGCATCCTCGGGTGTCCTGTGTCAGCCTGGTGTTTCTTGAGACAGTCTGCGGTGTCCTGAGCCACCCTAGGTGTCCAGAGTCATCCTGGGGTGTCCTGTGTCAACATCCGGTATCCTGAGTCAGCCTCATGTGTCGTGTGTCATCCTTGGGTCTCCTGAGTCAGCCTAAGATGTCCTGTGTAAGGCTGGGGTGTCCTGTGTCAGCCTGTTGTGTCCTGTCCCAGACTTGGGTGTCCAGTGTCATCCTGGGGTCTCCTGAGTCATCCTGGGGTCTCCTGGGTTATCCTGGGGTCTCCTGGGTTATCCTGGGGTCTCCTGAGTCAGCCGGGGGTGTCCTTTGTCATCCTCAGGTGTGCTGAATCAGCCAGGGGAATCCTGAGACATCCTTGTGTGTCCTGAGTCATCCTGGGGTGTCCTGTTTCAGCCTGGGTTGTGCAGAGTCATCTTGGGGTGTCCTGTGTCAGCATGGGGTGATCTGATCCATCTTCGGATGTGCTGAGTCATTCTGGGGTATCATGTGTCATTCAGGAGTGTCCTGCATCAGCCTGGGGAGTCCTGTGTCATCCTGGGGTGTCCTGTGTTAGCGTGGTGTGTCTTGTGACATCCTGGGTTGTCCTGAGTCATGCTGGTGTCTCCTGAGTCATCCTAGGATTTCCTGCGTAAGACTGGGTGTCCTGTGTCATCCTCGGTTTTCCTGTGTCTTCCCAGAGTGTCCAATGCCATCCTGGGATGTCCTGAATCATCTTATGTTGTCCTGACTCAGCCTGTGGTGTTCTGTGTCACTCTGGGGTGTCCTGTGTCATCCTTGGTTGTCCTGAGTCAGCCTAAGATGTCCTGTGTATGCCTGGGTGTCCTGTGTCATCCTGTTGTGTCCTGTACCAGACTTGGGTGTCCTGAGTCATCCTGGGGTCTCCTGAGTCATCCTGGGGTCTCCTGAGTCATGCTGGAGTGTCCTGTGTCACTCTGGAGTGTCCAAAGTCAGCCTGGGGTGTCCTGTGTCAACCTGGGGTATCCTGGTTCAGCCTGGGGTGTCCTGTGTCAACCTGGGGTATCCTGTGTCATCCTGGAGTGTTCTGTGTCAGCCAGGGATGTCCTGTGTTAGCCTCGTGTGTCCTGAATCAGCCTGGATGTCCTGAGCCATGCTGGGGTGTCTGGAGCCACCCTGGGGTGTCCTGACTCATCCTGGGTTGTCCTGAGAAAGCCTGGGGTTTTCTGAGTCAGCCTGGAGTGTCCTGTGTCATCCTGGGGTGTCCTGTGTCAGCCTGGTTGGTCCTGAGACATCCTGGGGTCTCCTGAGTCAGCCAGGAGTGTCATGTGTCTCCCTGAGATGTCCTTAATCAGCCTGGGGTATCCTGTGTCATCCTGGGGTGTCTGAACCAGCCTGGGGTGTCCTGTGTCAGCCTGCGGTGTCCTGTGCCACCCTGGGGTATGCTGTGACAGCCTTGGGTATCCTGAGCCATTCTAGGATTTCCTGAGTCATCCTGGGGAATCCTGTGTCATCCTGGGGTGTCCTGTATCATCCTTGGGGATCCAGTGTCAGCCTGGGGTGTCTGGAGTCATTCTGTGGTTTCGTGTGTCAATGTGGGGTGTACTGAGTCATCCTAGCGTGTCCTGGGAAAGCCAGGGGTGTTATGTGTCAAGCTGGGGTGTCCTGATACTGCCTGTTGTGTCCTGTGTCAGCCTGGCCTATCCTGAGTCAGCATGGGGTGTCTTTTGTCAGCTGTGGATGTCCTGTGTCATCCTTGGATGTCTGGAGTCATCCTGGGGTCTCCTGTGTCATCCTGGGGAATCCTGAGTCATCCTGAGGTGTCATGTGTCAGCGTGGGTGTCCTGTGCCAGCCTGGTCTGTCCTGTGCCAGCCTAAGTTGTCCTTTGTCATCCTGGGGTGTCCTGAGACATCGTGGGGTGTCCTGTGACAGCCTGGTGTGTCCTGCGTCAGCCTGGGGTGTCCTGAGACATCCTGGGGTGTCCTTAGTCAGCCAGGAGTGTCATGTGTCTCCCTAAGATGTCCTTAATCAGCCTGGGTTATCCTCTGTCATCCTGGGGTGTCCTGAGTCATTCTGGGGTGTCCTGAGTCAGCCTGGGTTGTCCTGAGACAACTTGGGGTGTCCCGAGTCAGCCAGGAGTGTCGTGTGTCTCCCTGAGATGTCCTTAATCAGCCTGGGGTGTCCTCTGTCATCCTGGGTTGTCCTGAGTCATCTCGGGTGTAGTGAGTCAGCCTGGGGAGTCCTGTGTAAGTCTGGGGTGTCCTGTGTCATCGTGGGGTGTCCTGAGTCACCCTGGTGTGTCCTGTGTCAGCTGTGGTGTCCTGTGTCAGCCTGGGATTTCCTGTGTCATCTTGGGGTGTCCTGTGTCAGCCTGGGGAATCCTGAGTCACTCTGGGGTGTACCGAGTCAGCCAGGGCTGTCCTGTGTCATCCTGGGGCATCCTGTGTCAGCCTGGGGAATCCTGAGACAGCCTGGCATGTCCTGTGTCACCTTGGAGTGTCCTGGTTCAGTCTGGGTGTCCTGTGTCATGCTAGGGTGTCCTGAGCCCTCCTGGGTTGTTCTGAGTCATCCAAAGTGTGTCCTGTGTCAGCCTGGGATGTCCTGTGTCTGCCTGGGTTGTTTGATACATCCTGGGATGTCCTTTGTCATCCTGTGGTGTCCTGTGTCCGACTGGGGTATACTGAGTCACTCTGGGGTGTCCTGAATCAGCCAAGGGTGTCCTTTGTAATCCTCAGGGGGTCCAGAGTCAGCCTTGGGAATCGTGAGAGATCCTGGCGTGTCCAGAATCATACTGGTGTGTCCTGTGTCACCCTGGAGTGTCCAAATTCAGCCTGGGGATTCCTGTGTCAGCCTGGAGTGTCCTGGTTCACCCTGGGGTGTCCTGTGTCATCCTGGGTTGTCCTGAGTTATCGGGGTGTCCAGTGTCATCCTGGAGTGTTCTGTGTCACCCTGGGGTGTTCTGTGTCAGTCTGGGGTGTCCTGTGTCAGCCGGGGTGTCTGAAGCAGTCTGGGGTGTCCTTTGTCATACTGGGTTTCCTGAGTCATCCTGGTTTTTCCTGAGTCAGCCTGGGGTGTACTGGGTCATCCTGGGGTCTTCTCTGTCATCCTCGGGGGTCCTGTGTCACCTTGGATTGTCCTGAGTCATCCTGGGGTGTCCTGCATCAGCCTCATTTGTCCTGAGAAAGCCTAGCATTTCCTGATTCAGCCTGGGGTGTCCTGTGTCATCCTGAGATGTCCTTAATCAACCTGGGGTGTTTGTGTCAAGCTGGGGTGGCTAAGAAGGCTGGCATGTCCTGTCTCCTCCTGGAGTGTCATGTTTCATCCTGGGGTACACTGTGTCAGCCTGCGGTGTCCTGAGTCATCCATGGGTGTACTAAGGCATCCTGGGGTGTCCTGTGTAAGCCTGGGGTATCCTGAGTCACCCTGGTGTGTCCTGTGTCAGTGTGGGATGTCCTGTGTCAGCCTGGGGTATCCTGTGACAGCCTTGGGTATCCTGAGCCATCCTAGGATTTCCTGAGCCATCCTGGGGAATCCTGAGTCATCCTAGGGTGTCCTGTGTCATCCTGGGGTCTCCTGTGTCATCCAGGGGTGTCCTGAGGCATCCAGGGGTATCATGTGTCATCCTGGGGTGTCCTGAGCCACCCTTGTGTGTCCCGTGTCAGTGTGGGATGACTTGTGTCAGCCTGGGGTGTCAGAATCAGCCTGGGGTGTCCTGTGTCAGCCTGGGGTGTCCTGTGCTACCCTGGGGTATCCTGTGACAGCCTTGGGTATCCTGAGCCATCCTAGGATTTCCTGAGCCATCCTGGGGAATTTTGAGTCATCCTGGGGTGTCCTGTGTCAGTCTGGGGTGTCCTATATCTGGCTGCGGGGTCCTGTGCCAGCCGGGGTGTCCTGTGACAGCCTTGGGTATCCTGAGACATCCTGGGGTGTCCTGAGTCATCCCGGGGTCTCCTGAGTCATCCTGGTGATTACTGATTCAGCCTGGGATATCCTTTGTAAGACTGGGTTGTCCTAAACCATACTGGGATGGTCTGAGCCATCCTGGGGAATCCTGAGTCATCGTGGGGTTTCCTGTGTCAGCCTCGGGTGTCCTGAGTCAGCCTGTATGTCCAGAGCCATGCTGGAGTATACTGAGTCATCATGGGGTGTCCTGTGTAAGGTTGGGGTGTCCTGTGTAAGCTTGGGGTGTCCAGAGTAAGCCAGGGGTGTCCTGAATCATTGGGGTGCCCTGACTCTGCCTGGGGTGTCCAAAGTGATCCTGGGGTGTCCTGAGTCATCCTGGGGATGGGGGACCGAATATCCCTGTTATGGAATATTCTGGGTTCCAGGCCCTGGCCACATAAACAGCTGTGGCCCAGAGTCACCATTGTATTGTCAACTAACACCAGGCTGTAGCTGTTTACCTGGCCTGAGGGTGATGTGCCTCTTATTTGCATCTGTTTGTGCCTAAGCATCTGACTAGGCCTCACCTGGGAGGAGGTGCTGGTGGTGTGGAGTAACCTAGGAGCACAGAAGGTTAGGAGCAAAGCAGGAGAGCAGAGAGAACAAAGGAGAAATGGTTACCTCGTGGAACTAGCAAGATGGATAAGGGACACCAGAAAATACGGCTAATAAAAACATAGCTCTAGTTCCAAAACATGGAACTGAGAGCTCTCTAAAGATGACAAGATGCCTGTGTTTGGTCTTTATCGTCATTGGGTTCCAAGAAGCTTGGAGGTTCACAAACCCCCACTCAGGTGGAACCTCATGGCTGTCGTGGGTTAAAGCTGAGACAAGTCGAGTCTCAACACCTGGTGTGACCTGAGTCAGCCTGGGGTGTCCTGTGGAAGACTGGGTGTCCTTTGTCACCCTGGGGTGACCTGAGTCATCGTGGGGTTTCCTGAGTCAACCTGGGATGTCCAGAGTCATCCTTTTGTGTCCTGTGTCAGCCTGGGGTGTCCTCTGTCTGCCTTGGGTGTTTGGAGTCATCCTGGAGTATCCAGAGTTACCACGGGGTGTCCACAGTCATCCTGGGGAGTCCTGTGTCATCCTCGGGTTTCCTGAGCCAGTCTCATGTGTCCTGTGTCATCCTGGGGTTTCTAATGTCATCCTGCAGTGTCCTTAGTCAGACTGGTGTATCCTGTGTCAGACTGGTGTGTCCTGAGTCATCCTGGGGTGTCCTAAGTCAGCCTGGGGTGTCCTGAGTCCGCCTGGGGTGTCATGTGTAATGCTAGGGTATGCTGTGCCAGCCTGTGTAGTCCTTGTCATCCTCGGATATCCTGAGCCATTATGGGGTGTCCTGTGCCAGCCTGGGGTGTCCTGTGTCATCCTGGAGTGTTCTGAGTCGTCCTGTGGTGTCCTGTGTCAGCCTGGGGTATCCTTAGTCAGCGTAGGGTGTCCTAAGTCATCCTGGGGATTCCTGTGTCATCCTGGGATGTCTTGTGCTATCTTGGGGTGCCTTAGTCATTCTGGGATGTCCTTTGTCATCCTCAGGTGTCCTCTGTCAGCCTGGTTTGTCCTTCATTATGCTGTGGTTTCCTGTGTCAATGTGGGGTGTCCTTTGTCATCCTGGTGTGTGCTGAGTCAACCTGTGGTTTAATGTGTCAGAGTGGGGTGTCCTGTGTCATCCTAGCATGTCCTGGGTAAGCCTGGGGTGTCCTGTGTCAGCCTGTCCTATCCTGAGTCAGCCTGGGGTGTCTTTTGTCAGGTAGGGGTGTCCTGTGTCATCCTTGGATGTTCTGAATCATCCTGTGGTGTCCTGTGTCAACTTGGGGTATCCTTAGTCACCGTAGGGTGTCCTGAGTCATCCTGGGGAGTCATGTGTCATCCTGCGATGTCTTGTGCTATCTTGGGGTGCCTTAGTCATTCTGGGATGTCCTTTGTCACCCTCGGGTGTTCTAGGTCAGCCTGACTTGTCCTGTGTCATGCTGGGGTGTCCTGAGACAGTCTGGTGTGTCCTGCGTCAGCCTGGGCTATCCTGAGGCACCCTGGGGTGTCTTTTGTCAGCTGGTTTGTCCTGAGTCAGCCTGTGGTTTCCTGTGTCAGTGTGGGGTGTCCTGTGTCATCCTTGGTATCCTCTGTAAGCCTGGGGTGTCCTGTGTCATCCTTGGTATCCTCTGTAAGCCTGGGGTGTCCTGTGTCATTCTGGGGTGTCCTGATTCAGCCTGTCGTGGGCTGTGTCAACATGGCCTATCCTGAGTCAGCCTGGGGTGTCCTGTGTCATCCTTGGGTGTCCAAGTCAGCCTGGGGTGTCCTGTGTCATCCTTGGGTGGTCTGAGTCAGCCTGGGGTGTCCTTATCCAGCCTGGTATGTCCTTTATCTTCCTGGGGTATCCTGATTTATCCAGGGTGTCCTGTGTAAGCCTAGGGTGTCCTTAGTCAGCCTGGGGTTTCCAGATTCAGTCTGGTGTGTCCTTAGTCATCCTCATGTGTCCTGTCTCAGGCTGGGGTGTCCTGTGTCATTCTGGGGTGTCCTGTGTCATCCTTGGTTGTTCTAAATCTGCCTGGGTTGTCCTGTGTCATACTTGGGTTTCCTGAGTCATCCTTGGGTGTCCTGAGTCAGCCTGGGGTTTCCTGACTCAGTCGGGTGTCCTGTGTCAGCCTGGGGTTTCCTGAGTCATCCTGTGGTTTCCTGTGTCAGTGTGGGGTGTCTTCTGTCTTCCTAGGGTGTCCTGTGTCAGCCTGGGGTGTCCTGAGTCAGCCTGCAGTTTCCTGAGTCATCCTAGTGTGTCCTGAGTCAGCCTGGGTTGTCCTGATCCAACCAGGGGTGTCCAGTGTCATCCTGGTGTTTTGTGAGTCATGCTGGGTGTCCTGTGTAAGCCTAGGATGTCCTGAGTCAGCCTGGGGTGTCCTGAGTCACCCTCATGTGTCCTGTCTCAGCTGGCGTGTCCTGAGTCAGCCTGGGGTGTCTCTTATTAGCTGGGGGTGTCCTGAGTCATCCTGGGGTTTCCTGAGTCATCGTGGGGTGTCCTGTGTCTTCCTGTGGTTTCCAAGATCATCCTGTTGTGTCCTGTGTCACCCTGGGTTGTCCTATGTCAGACTGGGGTGTCCTTCGGCATCCTGGGTGCCCTGTGTCATCCTGGGGTGTCCTGTGTCAGCCTGGGCTGTCCTGAGTCATCCTGGGCTGTCCTGCATCAAACTGGGATGTCCTTTGTCAGCCTGTGGTGTCCTGAATCACTCGGGTTGTCCTGTGTCATCCTCGGGTGTCCTGAGTCAGGCTGGGGAATCCTGAGACATCCTGGTGTGTCATGAGTCGTCCTGGTGTGTCCTGTGTCTGCCTGGGTTGTTTGATACATCCTGGGATGTCCTTTGTCATCCTGGGGTATCCTGTGTCCGACTGGGGTGTACTCAGTCACTCAGGGGTGTCCTGAGCCAGCCAGGGGTGTCATTTGTAATCCTTGGGTGTCCAGAGTCAGTGTTGGGAATTCTGAGAGATCCTGGCATGTCCTGAGTCATCCTGGGGTGTCCTGTGTCACCCTGGAGTGTACTGTGTCAGTCTGGGTTGTCCTGATTCATCCTGGGGTGTCCTTTGTCTTCCTTGGGTGTCCTGAGTCATCCTGGGGTGTCCTGAGTAAGCCTGGGATGTCCTGAGCCATCTGGGGAATCCTGAGACATCCTGGGGTGTCATGTGTCAGCATGGGGTGTCCTTTGTCATCCTGGGGTGTCCTTAGTCAGCCAGGAGTGTCATGTGTCTCCCTAAGATGTCCTTAATCAGCCTGGGTTATCCTCTGTCATCCTGGAGTGTCCTGAGTCATTCTGGGGTGTCCTGAGTCAGCCTGGGTTGTCCTGAGACAACTTGGGGTGTCCCGAGTCAGCCAGGAGTGTCGTGTGTCTCCCTGAGATGTCCTTAATCAGCCTGGGGTGTCCTCTGTCATCCTGGGTTGTCCTGAGTCATCAGGGTGTGTAGTGAGTCAGCCTGGGGAGTCCTGTGTAAGTCTGGGGTGTCCTGTGTCATCGTGGGGTGTCCTGAGTCACCCTGGTGTGTCCTGTGTCAGCTGTGGTGTCCTGTGTCAGCCTGGGATTTCCTGTGTCATCTTGGGGTGTCCTGTGTCAGCCTGGGGAATCCTGAGTCACTCTGGGGTGTACCGAGTCAGCCAGGGCTGTCCTGTGTCATCCTGGGGCATCCTGTGTCAGCCTGGGGAATCCTGAGACAGCCTGGCATGTCCTGTGTCACCTTGGAGTGTCCTGGTTCAGCCTGGGTGTCCTGTGTCATGCTGGGGTGTCCTGAGCCCTCCTGGGTTGTTCTCAGTCATCCAAAGTGTGTCCTGTGTCAGCCTGGGATATCCTGTGTCTGCCTGGGTTGTTTGATACATCCTGGAATGTCCTTTGTCATCCTGGGGTGTCCTGTGTCCAACTGGGGTGTACTCAGTCACTCAGGGGTGTCCTGAGCCAGCCAGGGGTGTCCTTTGTAATCCTCGAGTGTCCAGAGTCAGCGTTGGGAATCGTGAGAGATCCTGGCGTGTCCTGAATCATACTGGTGTGTCCTGTGTCACCCTGGAGTGTCCAAATTCAGCCTGGGGGTTCCTGTGTCAACCTGGGGTATCCTGGTTCAGCCTTGGGTGTCCTGTATCATCCTGGGTTGTCCTGAGTTATCTGGGGTGTCCAGTGTCATCCTGGAGTGTTCTGTGTCAGTCTGGGGTGTCCTGTGTCAGCCTGGGGTGTCCTAAGTCATCCTGAGGAGTCCTTTGTCAGCCAGGGGTGTCCTGGGTCAGCCTCGTGTGTCCTGAGTCAGCCTGGATGTCCTGAGCCATGCTGGGGTGTCCTGAGTCATCCTGGGGTGTCCTGTCACAGCCTGGATTGTCCTGAGTGAGGCTGGGGTGTGCTGTGTCATTCTGGGTGTCCTGAGCCACCCTGGGGTGTCCTGAGTCATCTTTGGTTGTCCTGAGAATTCTGGGGTTTTCTGAGTCAGCCTGGAGTGTCCTGTGTCATCTTGGGGTGTCCAGTGTCATCCTGGGGTGTTCTGTGTCAGCCTGGGGTGTTCTGTGTCAGCCTGGGGTGTCCTGTGTCAGTCTGGTTTGTCCTGAGACATCCTGGGTTCTCCTGAGTCAGCCAGGAGTGTTTTGTGTCTCCCTGAGATGTCCTTAATGAGCCTGGGGTTTCCTGTGTCATCCTAGGATGTCCTGTGTCAGCCTGGGGTTTCCTGTGTCAGCCTCGGGTGTCCTGAGTCAGCCTGGCATGTTGTAAGCCATCCTGGGATGTCCTGAGTCATCTGGGGTTGTAGTGAGTTAGCCTGGGGACTCCTGTGTCAGCTGTGGTGTCCTGTGTCAACCTGGGGTTTCCTGTGTCATCCTGGAGTATCCTGTGTCAGCCTCGGGGTGTCCTTAGTCAGCATGGGGTGTCCTCTGTCCGCCTTAGGTGTCCTGTGTCAGCTGTGGGTATCCTTAGTCAGCATGGGGTGTCCTGAGTCATCCTGGGGAGTCCTGTGTCATCCTGGGGTGTCCTGTGTCAGCCTGGGATGTCTGAATCAGGCTGGGGTGCCCTGAGCCATCCTGGGCTGTCATGTACAAGCCTCGGGTGTCCTAGGCCATCCTGGTGTGTCCTGAGACATCCTGGGGTGTCCTGTGTAATCCTTCGGTGTCCTAAGTTAGCCTGGGGTGTCCTTTGTCATCCTTGGGTGTTCTGTGACAGCCCGGTGTGTCCTGAGTCATCCTGTGGTTTTCTGTCTAATGTGGGCTGTCCTGTGTCATCCTTAGTTGTCCAGTGTCATCCTGGGGTGTCCTGTGTCATCCTGGGGTGTCCTGTGTCATCCTGGGGTGTCCTGAGTCAGCCTGGGGTGTCCTGTGTCATCCTGGGGTGTCCTGTGTCATCCTGGGGTGTCCTGTGTCATCCTGGGGTGTCCTGTGTCATCCTGGGGTGTCCTGTGCCAGCCTTGGGTGTCCTGTGTCATCCTGGGGTGTCATGTGTCATCCTGGGGCACCCTGAGTCAGCCTGGGGTGTCTGAGTCAGCCATGGCTGTCCTGTGTCATCCTCCAGTGTCCTGTATCAGCCTGGTGTGTCCTGTGTCAGCCTGGTGTTTCTTGTGACAGTCTGCGGTGTCCTGAGCCACCCTAGGTGTCCAGAGTCATCCTGAGGTGTCCTGTGTCAGCATCGAGTGTCCTGAGTCAGCCTCACGTGTCCTGTGTCTTCCTTGGGTCTCCTGAGTCAGCCTAAGATATCCTGTGTCAGACTTGGGTGTCCTGTGTCATCCTGGGGTGTCCTGTGTCAGCGTAGGGTATCTTCTCTCATCCTGGGGTGTCCAGAGCCATCCTGGGTTGTCCTGTGTCAGCCTGGTGTGTCCTGAATCAGTCTAGGCTGTCCTGTGTCATCCTGGGGGGTCGTGAGTCAGCCTGGGATTTCTTGTGTCAATGTGGGATGTCCTGTGTCATGCTCGGGTGTCCTGAGTTATCAGGGGGTGTCCTGTGTCAGCCTGGGGTGACCTGAGCCATCCTGGGGTGTCCTGTGTCCTCCTGGTTGTCCTGAGTTATCCTGGGTATCCTGTGTAAGCCTAGTGTTTCCTGAGTAGCCTGGGTTGTCCCTAGTTCAGTTAGGGGTGTCCTGTCTCAGCCTAGGGTGTCCTGAGTCATCCTGGGATTTCCTGTTTCAGAGTGGGGTGTCCTGGGTAATCCTGGGGTGTCCTGTGACATCCTTGGTTGTTCTGAATCAGCCTGCTTTGTCCTGTGTCATCCTGGGATTTCCTGAGTCATCCCTGGGTGTCCTGTGTCAGCCTAGGGTGTCCTGAGTCAGCCAGGGGTGTCCTGTGCCATCCTGGGGTGTCCTGAGTCATATTGCGATGCCCTGTGTAAGCCTGCCGTGTCCTGAGTCAGCCAGGGGTGTCCTGAGCCATCCTGGGGTGTCCTGAGTCAGTTGTTTTGTCCTGTGTTATCCTTGGGTGTCCTGTGTCATCCGGAGGTTTCCTGTGTCAACCTGGGGTGTCCTGAGTGATCCTGGGTGCCCTGTGTAAGCCTAGGGTGTCGAGTCAGCCTGGGTTTTCCTGATTCAGTCGTGGGTGTCCTGAGTCAGCCTGGGGTGTCCTGAGTCAGCCTCGTGTGTCCTGCATCATCCTTGGGTTTCCTGAATCATCCCTGGGTGTTCTGTGTCAGCCTGGTTGTCCTGAATCATGCTGTGGTTTCCTGTGTCAGTGTGGGGTGTCCTGTGTCATCCTTGGTGTCCTCTGTAAGCCTGGGGTATCCTGTGTCATTCTGGGGTGTCCTGAGTCAGCCTGGTGTGTCCTGAGTCATCCTGGGGTCTCCTGAGTCATCCTAGGATTTCCTGCGTAAGACTGGGTGTCCTGTGCCATCCTTGGTTTTCCTGTGTCTTCCCAGAGTGTCCAGTGCCATCCCGGGGTGTCCTGAATCATCTTATGTTGTCCTGAGTCAGCTGGGGTGTCCTGACTCAGCCTGGGGTGTCCTGTGTCATCCTTGGTTGTCCTGAATCATCCTGGGTTCTCCTGAGTTATCCTGGGTGTCCTGAGTCATCCTGGGGTGTCCTGAGTCATCCTGGGGTGTCGTCAGTTATCCTGGGGTGTCTAGAATCATTCTTGGGTGTCCTGAGTCACCCTGTGGTGTCCTGGGTCATCCTCAGGTGACCTGAGTCAGCCTCAAGTGTCCTGTGTCATCCAGGGGTATCCGGTGTCATGCTGATATGTCCTGAGTCATCGTGGGGTGTCCTGAGTCAGCCACGGCTGTTCTGTGTCAGCCTGGGGTGTCCTGTTACAGCCTGGTGTTTCTTAATGACAGTCTGGGGTGTCCTGAAACACCCTAGGAGTCCAGGGTCAACCTGGGGAGTCCTGAATCAACATTGGGTGTCCTGAGTCAGGCTAAGATGTCCTGTGTCAGCCTGCGGTGTCCTGTGTAATCCTCAGATGTCCCGAGCCATTGTGAGGTGTCCTGAGCCATCCTGTTGTGTCCTGTGCCATCAAGGGGAGTCCTGAGTCATCCTGGGGTGTCCTTAATCACACGGGTTGTCCTGAGTCTGCCTGGGGTGTCCAGAGTGTTCTTGGGGTTTCCTGAGTCAGCCTGGGATGTCCTGAATCATCCTGGGTTCTCGTGAGTCATGCTGGGGTCTTGAGTCATGCTGGGGTCTTCTGATTCATCTTGGGATGTCCTGTGTAAGACTGGGTGACCTGTGTATTCCTCAGGTGTCCTGTGTCAGCCTGGGTTATCCTGAGTCATCCTGGGGTGTCCTGAGTCATCTTGGGGTGTCCTGAGTAACCCTGAGTTGTCCAGAATCATCCTGTTGTGTCCTGTCAGCCAGGGGTGTCGTCTGTCATCCTTGGTTTTCCTGAGTCAGCTTAGGGAGTCCTGAGTCATTCTGCAGTGCCCTTTGTCAGCCTGGGGTGTCCTGAGTCATCCTGGGGTGTCCTGTGTCAGCCTGGGGTCTCCTGAGTCATCCTGTGTTGTCCTGTGTCATTGTGGTGTGTATCTGTCATCCTGAGGTGTCCTGAGTCAGCCAGTCATGTTGTGTGTCACCATGGGATGTCCTGTGTCAACCTCGGGTATCCTGAATCAGCCTTGGGTGTCCTGAGTCATCCTTGGTTGTCCTGAGTCAACCTGTGGTGTCCTGAGTAATCCTGGGGTGTTCTATGTCAGCCTGGGGTTTCCTGCATCACCCTGCAGTTTCATGAGTCATCCTGATGTGTTTGAGTCAGCCTGGGTTATCCTCATCCAGCCTGGGGTGTCTTGTCTCAGACTGGGTTGTCCTGTGTCATCCTGGGTATTCCTGTATCACCATGGGGTGTCCTGTGTCATCCTTGAGACTTCTGATTCATCCTGGGGTGCCTGTGTAAGACTGGGTGTCCTGGGTCATCCTGGAAGACCTGTGTCTTACTGGGGGTTCGTGAATCATCCTGGGGTGTCCCGAGTCACCCTGGGGTGTCCTGTGTCAACCTGGAGAGTCCTGTGTCAGCCTGGGGTGTCCTGAATCACTCATGGTGTCCTGAGTCATCCTGGAGTGTCCTGAGCCATCCTTGTGTGTCCTGAGAGATCCTTTTGTGTCCTGACTCAGCCTGTGTTGTCCTGGGTCATCCTGGGGTGTCCTGTGTCAGCCAGGGGTGTCCTGTGTCAGCCTGTGGTGACCTGAGCCATCCTGTGATGTCCTGAGTCATCCTGGGGTACCATGTGTCATCCTGGGTTGTCCTGTGTCAGACTGGGCTGTGTTGAGTAACTCTGGGTTGTCCCTAGTCAGGCTGGTGTGTCCTGAGTCATCCTGGAGTGTCATGTATCATCTCGGGGTGTTCTGTATTAACCTGCGGTATCTGAATGAGGCTGGGGTGTCCTGTGTCAACCTGGGGTGTCCTGAGACATCCTGAGGTGTCCTGAGACATCCTGGGGAGTCCTGAGTCATCACTGGGTATCCTGAATGGTTTCCTGAGTCATCCCTGGGTGTCCTGAGTCATCCTGGGGTTTCCTGAGTCAGCCACGGGTGTCTTGTGTCAGCTTGGGATGTCCTGAATCACTAGAGGTGTTCTAAGCCTTCCTGGAGTGTCCAGAGTAATCCTGGGGTATCCAGAGTCATCCTGTTGTGTCCTGTGTCAGCCTGGAGTGTCCTGAGTCAGCCTGGGCTTTCCAGTGTCATCCTCGGGCATCCTGAGTCAGCCTCTGGTGTCCTGTGTCATCCTGGGGTGTCCTGTGTCATCCTGGGGTGTCCTGTGTCATCCTGGGGTGTCCTGTGTCATCCTTTGGCTTCCTGAGTAATCCCTGGGTATCCTGAGTCAGCCTGGGTTCTCCTGAGTCATCATGGAGAGTCCTGATTTTTCTGGGGATGTCCTGTCTAAGACTGGGTGTAGTGTGTCATCCTAGGGTGTCCTGTGTCAGCCTAGGTTGTCCTGAATCAGGCTGGAGTGTCTTATGTCAGTCTGTGGTGTCCTGTGTCTTCCTTGGGAGTCCTGTGTCAGCCTGGGGTGTCCTGAGTTATGCTGGGGTCTCCTGATTCATCCTGGGATATCCTGTGTAAGACTGGGTGTCCTGTGTCATCCTTGGGTGTCCTGTGTCATGCTGGGGTGTCCTGAGTAGGCTGGGGTGTCCTGTGTCATCCTGGAGTGTTCTGATTCATCCTGGGGAGTCTTGATTCATCCTGGGGTATCCTGTGTAAGACTGGGTGTCCTGTGTCATCCTCGGGTGTCCTGTGTCAGCCTGGGTTTTCCAGAGTTATCCTTGGGTGTCCTGAGTCATCTTGGGGCGTCCTGAGTAACTCTGAGGTGTCCAGAGTCATCCTGTTGTGTCCTGCGTCAGCCTGGTGTGTCATCAATCAGCCTTGGGTGTCCTGTGTCAGCCTGGGGTGTCCTGTGTCAGCGTGGGGTGTCCTGAGTCACTCTGGAGTGTCCTGAGTCAGCCTGGGATTTCCTTTGTCAGCAGGGGGACTCCTGTGTCAAACTTGGGTGTCCTGAGTCTGCCTGGTTTTTCCTTTTCCAGCCTGTTGTGTCCTGTGTCATCCAGGGGATTCCTGAGTCATCCTGGGGTGTCCTTAGTCAGCCTGGGGATTCCTGATTCAGTCTGGGGTGTCCAGAGTCAGCCTGGGGATTCCTGATTCAGTCTGGGGTGTCCAGAGTCAGCCTGGGGTGTCCTGAGTCAGCCTTGTGTGTCCTGTCTCTCCCTGCGTTGTCCTGTGTCATTGTGGGGAGTCCTGTGTCACCCTTGGGTGTTCTGAATCAGCCTGGGTTGTCCTGTGTCTTCCTTTGGTTTCCTGAGTCATCCCTGGGAGTCCTGTGTCAGCTGTGGTGTACTTTGTCATCCCGGGGTGTCCTGTGTCAGACTGGGTTGTACCGAGTCACTCTGGGGTGTCCTGAGTCATCCTAGGGTCTCCTGATTCATCCTGGGATGTCCTGTGTAAGACTGGGTGTGCTGTATCGTCCTCGTTGTCCTGTGAGAGCCTGGGTTATCCTAAGACACCTTGCGGGTGTCTTGTGTCAGCTTGGGATGTCCTGAATCACTTGAGGTATCCTAAGCCTTCCTGGGGTGTCCAGAGTCATCCTGGGGTGTCCAGAGTCATCTGTTGTGTCCTGTGTCATCCTGGGATGCCCTAAGTCAGCCCGGGGAGTGCTGAGTCATCCTGGGGTGTCATGTGTCATGCTAGGATATGCTGTGTCAGCCTGTGGTGTCCTGTGTCATCCTGGGGTGTTGTAAGTCATCCTGGGGTGTCCTGAGTCATCCTGTGGTGTCCTGAGTCAGCCGGGGTGTCCTGAGTCATCCCTGGGTTTCCAGAGTCAGCCTGGGGTGTCCTGAGTCAGCCTCAGCTTTCATGAGTCAGCCTACGCTGTCCTGTGTCATCCTAGGGTTTCCTGAGTCATCCTGGGATGTCCTAAGTCAGCCAGGGGTGTCCTGAGTCATTTGGGGTGTCCTGAGTCAGCCTGGGGTGTCCTCTGTCTGCCTTGGGGGTCCTGAGTCATCCTGGAGTATCGAGAGTCAGCGTGGGGTGTCCACAGTCATCCTGGGGAGTCCTGTGTCAACCTGAGGTGTTGTAAGTCAGCCTGGGGTGTCCTGAGTCAGCCTGCAATTTCCTGAGTCAGCATGGGGTGTCTAGAGTCTTCCTGGGGTGTCCTGTGACATACTGGGGTGTCCTGAGTCATCACTGGGTATCCTGAATCATCCTCTTGTTTCCTGAGTCATCACTGGGTGTCCTGAGTCATCCTGGTGTTTCCTGAGTCAGCCACGGGTGTCTTGTGTCAGCTTGGGATGTCCTGAATCACTAGAGGTGTCCTAAGCCTTCCTGGAGTGTCCAGAGTAATCCTGGGGTGTCCAGAGTCATCCTGTTGTGTCCTGTGTCATCCTGGGTGTCCTGAGCCACCCTGGGGTGTCCTGAGTCATCTTGGGGTGTCCTATATCTGGCTGAGGGGTCCTGAGACATCCTGGGGTGTCCTGCATCAGCCTGGTTTGTCCTGAGAAAGACTAGTGTTTCCTGATTCAGCCTTGGGTATCCTGTGTCATCCTGGGTTGTCCTGGGTAAGCCTGGGGTGTCCTGAGTCATACTGGGCTATCCTAAGTCTGCCTGGAGTGTCCTGAGGCATCCTGGGGTATCATGTGTCATCCTGGGTTGTCCTGAGTCACCCTGGTGTGTCCTGTGTCAGTGTAGGATGACTTGTGTCAGCCTGGGGTGTCCTGTGCCACCCTGGGGTATCCTATGACAACCTTGGGTATCCTGAGCCTTCCGAAGATTTCCTGAGCCATCCTGGGGAATCCCGAGTCATCCTGGGGTGTCGTGTGTCATCCTTGGGTGTCCTGTGTCATCCTGGGCTGTCCTGTGTCATCCTGGTGAGTATTTGTCAGCCTGAGGTGTCCTGTGTCATCCTCCAGTGTCCTGTGTCAGCGTGAGGTGACCTGACTCCGTGTGATGTATCCTCTGACAGCCTGGGGTGTCTTGTGTTATCCTTGGGTGTCCATGTCACCCTGGGGTGTCCTGTGTCATCCAGGGTTGTCCTTTGTCAGCCTTGGGTGTCTTTTGTCAGCCTGGGTGGTCCCGAGTCAGCCTGGAGTGTCCTGTGTCATCCATGGTTCTCCAGTGCCACCCTGGGGTGTTCTGAGTAATCCTGGAGTGTCCTCTGTCGCTATGGGGTGTCTAGTGTCAGCCTGTATTGTCGTGAGTCACCCAAGTTATCATGTGTCATCCTAGGGTATCCTGTGACAGCCTTGGGTGTCCTGTGTCAGCCTGGTGTGTCCTGTAACAGTCTGGGGTGTCTTGTGATATCCTGGGGTATCCATTTCATCCTGTGGTGTCCTGTGTCATCCTGTGGATTCCTGAGTTGTCCCTGGAAGTCCTGAGTCAGCCTGGGGTGTCCTGAGTAATCCTGGGGTGTCCTGGGTCACCCTGGGGTGTCCTGTTTCATCCTGTTGTGTCCTGTGTCAGCCTGGGGGGTTCTGAGTTTGTCTGGGGTGTCCTGTGTCATCCTGGGTTGACCTTTGTCAGCCTGGGGTGTTCTGGGTCTGCCTGGGGTGTCCTGTGTCATCCTGGGGTTTCCTGAGCCATCCTGTTTTGTCTTCTGTCACCCTGGGGTATCCTATGTCAGACTGGGGTGTCATGAGTCACCCTGTGTTTTCTGGAATCAGACTGGTGTATTGAGTCTTCCTGGGGTGTTCTGTGTCAGCCTGGGGTGTCTGGAGTCATCCTGGGGTGTCCTGAGTCAGCCTGGGCTGTCCTGAGTCACCCTTGGGTGCCCTGTGTCATCCTGGGGTATATTTGTCAGCCTGAGGTGTCCTGGGTCAGCGTGACGTGCTGTGTGTCACCATGGGATTTCCTGTGTCAGCCTAGGGTGTCCTGAGTCTTCCTGGGTTTTCCTGAGTCAGCCTCGGGTGTCCTGTGTCCCCCTGGTGTGTCTTGTGTCATCCCTGGGTGTCCTGTGTCCCGCTGGTGTGTATTGTGTCATCCCTGGGTGTCCAGAGTCATCCTGTTGTGTCCTGTGACAGCTCGTTGTGTCCTCAGCCATCCTGGGATGTCCTGAGTCATCCTGGAGTGTCCTAAGCCCTCCTGGGGTGTCCTGATTCATCCTGGGGTATCTTGTGTAAGGCTGGTTGTCCTGTGTCATCATCGGGTGTCCTGTGTCATCCTGGGCTGTCCTGTGTCAGCGTGGGGTGTCCTGAGTCACTCTGGGGTGTCCTGAGTCAGCCTGGGATGTCCTTTGTCAGCAGGGGCACTCCTGTGTCAAACTTGGGTGTCCTGAGTCTGCCTGGTTTTTCCTTATCCAGCCTGTTGTGTCCAGAGTCAGCCTGGGGATTCCTGATTCAGTCTGGGGTGTCCAGAGTCAGCCTGGGGATTCCTGATTCAGTCTGGGGTGTCCAGAGTCAGCCTGGGGTGTCCTGAGTCAGCCTTGTGTGTCCTGTCTGTCCCTGCGTTGTCCTGTGTCATTGTGGGGAGTCCTGTGTCACCCTTGGGTGTTCTGAATCAGCCTGGGGTGTCCTGTGTCATCCTTTGGTTTCCTGAGTCATCCCTGGGTGTCCTGTGTCAGCTGTGGTGTCCGTTGTCATCCTGGGGTGTCCTGTGTCAGACTGGGTTGTACCGAGTCACTCTGGGGTGTCCTGAGTCATCCTAGGGTCTCCTGATTCATCCTGGGATGTCCTGTGTAAGACTGGGTGTGCTGTATCGTCCTCGTTGTCCTGTGAGAGCCTGGGTTATCCTAAGACACCTTGCGGGTGTCTTGTGTCAGCTTGGGATGTCCTGAATCACTTGAGGTGTCCTAAGCCTTCCTGGGGTGTCCAGAGTCATCCTGGGGTGTCCAGAGTCATCCTGTTGTGTCCTGTGTCATCCTGGGATGCCCTAAGTCAGCCCGGGGAGTGCTGAGTCATCCTGGGGTGTTGTAAGTCATCCTGGGGTGTCCTGAGTCATCCTGTGGTGTCCTGAGTCAGCCAGGGTGTCCTGAGTCATCCCTGGGTTTCCAGAGTCAGCCTGGGGTGTCCTGAGTCAGCCTGAGCTTTCATGAGTCAGCCTACGCTGTCCTGTGTCATCCTAGGGTTTCCTGAGTCATCCTGGGATGTCCTAAGTCAGCCAGGGGTGTCCTGAGTCATTTGGGGTGTCCTGAGTCATTTGGGGTGTCCTCTGTCTGCCTTGGGGGTCCTGAGTCATCCTGGAGTATCGAGAGTCAGCGTGGGGTGTCCACAGTCATCCTGGGGAGTCCTGTGTCAACCTGAGGTGTTGTAAGTCAGCCTGGGGTGTCCTGAGTCAGCCTGCAATTTCCTGAGTCAGCATGGGGTGTCTAGAGTCTTCCTGGGGTGTCCTGTGACATACTGGGGTGTCCTGAGTCATCACTGGGTATCCTGAATCATCCTCTTGTTTCCTGAGTCATCACTGGGTGTCCTGAGTCATCCTGGTGTTTCCTGAGTCAGCCACGGGTGTCTTGTGTCAGCTTGGGATGTCCTGAATCACTAGAGGTGTCCTAAGCCTTCCTGGAGTGTCCAGAGTAATCCTGGGGTGTCCAGAGTCATCCTGTTGTGTCCTGTGTCATCCTGGGTGTCCTGAGCCACCCTGGGGTGTCCTGAGTCATCTTGGGGTGTCCTATATCTGGCTGAGGGGTCCTGAGACATCCTGGGGTGTCCTGCATCAGCCTGGTTTGTCCTGAGAAAGCCTAGTGTTTCCTGATTCAGCCTTGGGTATCCTGTGTCATCCTGGGTTGTCCTGGGTAAGCCTGGGGTGTCCTGAGTCATCCTGGGCTATCCTAAGTCTGCCTGGAGTGTCCTGAGGCATCCTGGGGTATCATGTGTCATCCTGGGTTGTCCTGAGTCACCTGGTGTGTCCTGTGTCAGTGTAGGATGACTTGTGTCAGCCTGGGGTGTCCTGTGCCACCCTGGGGTATCCTAGGACAGCCTTGGGTATCCTGAGCCTTCCAAAGATTTCCTGAGCCATCCTGGGGAATCCCGAGTCATCCTGGGGTGTCCTGTGTCATCCTTGGGTGTCCTGTGTCATCCTGGGCTGTCCTGTGTCATCCTGGTGAGTATTTGTCAGCCTGAGGTGTCCTGTGTCATCCTGGTGTTTCGTGGGTCATGCTGGGTGTCCTGTGTAAGCCTAGGATGTCCTGAGTCAGCCTGGGGTGTCCTGAGTCACCCTCATGTGTCCTGTCTCAGCTGGCGTGTTCTGAGTCAGCCTGGGGTGTCTCTTATTAGCTGGGGGTGTCCTGAGTCAGCCTGGGGTTTCCTGCATCAACCTGCAGTATCATCCTGAGTCATCCTGGTGTATCTTCAGCCAGCCTGGGTTGTTCTTTGTCATCCTTGGTGTCCTGAGTCAGCCTGGGGAATCATGAGACATCCTAGCATGTCCTGAGTCATCCTGGGGTGGCCTTTGTCAGCCTAGGGTATCCTGAGTCAGCCTGGGGTGTCCTGAGTCATTCTGGGGTGTCCTGAGTCATTCTTGGTTGTCCTGTGTCATCCTGGGGTGTCCTATGTCAGCCAGGGATGTCCTGTCTCAGCCAGTGGTGTCCTGAGTAAGCCAGGGGTGTCGTGAATCACT
This sequence comes from Cricetulus griseus, assembly GCF_003668045.3. Classification (NCBI taxonomy): domain Eukaryota; kingdom Metazoa; phylum Chordata; class Mammalia; order Rodentia; family Cricetidae; genus Cricetulus; species Cricetulus griseus. The sequence continues at coordinate 9,789,457 of NW_023276919.1, read as the reverse complement.
TGGGGTGCCCTGAGTCTGCCTGGGGAATCCAAAATGATCCTGGGGTGTCCAGACTCATCCTGGGTGTCCTGAGTCATCCTGGGGAGTCCTGAGTCATCCTGGGGAGTCCTGAGTCAGCCTGGGGATGGGGGACCGAATATCCCTGTTATGGAACATTCTGTGTTCCAGGCCCTGGCCACATAAACAGCTGTGGCCCAGAGTCCCCATTGTATTGTTAACTAACACCAGGCTGTAGCTGTTTACCTGGCCTGAGGGTGATGCTCCTCTTATTTGCATCTGTTTGTGCCTAAGCATCTGACTAGGCCTCACCTGGGAGGAGGTGCTGGTGGTGTGGAGTAACCTAGGAGCAGAGAAGGTTAGGAGCAAAGCAGGAGAGCAGAGAGAGAGAACAAAGGAGAAATGGTTACCTCGTGGAACTAGCAAGATGGATAACGGACACCAGAAAATACGGCTAATAAAAACATAGCTCTAGTTCCAAAACATGGAACTGAGAGCTCTCTAAAGATGACAAGATGCCTGTGTTTGGTCTTTATCGTCGTTGGGTTCCAAGAAGCTTCCAGGTTCACACACCCCCACTCAGGTAGAACCTCATGGCTGTCGTGGGTTAAAGCTGAGACAAGTCGAGTCTCAACACCTGGGGTGTCCTGAGTCATCCTGGGGTGTCCTGAGTCATCCTGGGATGTCCTTAATCACCCTGGGGTGTTTGTGTCATGCTGGGGTGCCTAAGTCAGGCTGGCGTGTCCTGTCTCCTCCTGGAGTGTCATGTTTCATCCTGGGGTATACTGTGTCAGCCTGCAGTGTCCTGAGTCAACCTGGGGTGTCCTATATCTGGCTGCAGTGTCCTGTGCCAGCCGGCGATGTCCTGTGACAACCTTGGGTGTCCTGAGTCATCCTGGGGAATCCTGAGTCATCCTGGGTTGTCCTGTGTCATCCTGGGGTGTCCTGAGTCACCCTGGTGTGTACTGTGTCAGTGTGGGATGTCCTGTGTCAGGCTGGGGTGTCCTGTGTCAGTCTGGGGTGGCCTAAGTCATCCCGAGGAGTCCTTTGTCAGCCAGGGTTAGCCTGTGTCAGCCTCGTGTGTTCTGAGTCAGCCTGGATGTCCTGAGTCATGCTGGGGTGTCCTTTGTCAGCCTGGGGTTTCCTGAGACATCCTGGGGTGTCCTGAGTCATCTTGGGGTGTCCTATATCTGGCTGCGGGGTCCTGAGTCATCCTGGGGTGTCCTGCATCAGCCTGGTTTGTCCTGAGAAAACCTAGCGTTTCCTGATTCAGCCTGGGGTGTCCTGTGTCATCCTGAGATGTCCTTAATCACCCTGGTGTGTTTGTGTCATGCTGGGGTGTCCTAAGTCAGGCTGGCATGTCCTGTCTCCTCCTGGAGTGTCATGTTTCATCCTGGGGTACACTGTGTCAGCCTGGGATGTCCTGAGTCATCCTTGGGTCTCCTGTGTCATCCTGGGGTGTCCTGAGTCAGCCTGGGATGTCCTGAGCCATCTGGGGAATCCTGTGACATCCTGGGGTGTCATGTGTCAGCGTGGGGTGTCCTGTGGCAGCCTCAGGTGTCCTGTGTCAACCTGGGGTGTGCTGAGACATCCTGGGGTGTCCTGAGTCAGCCTCGAGTATCCTGACTCAGCCTGCGGTGTCCTGAGTCAACTTGGGGTCTCCTGTGTCAGCCAAGGGTGTCCTGTGTCATCCTGGGTTGGCCTGAGTCATCCTGGGGAGTCGTGAGTCAGCCTCTGGTGTCCTGAGTCAGCCTGCTGTATCCTTTGTCATTCTGGGATGTCTTGTGCTATCTTGGGGTGCCTTAGATGTCCTGGGATGTCCTTTGTCATCCTCAGGTGTCCTGTGTCAGCCTGGGGAGTCCTGACTCAGCCTGGGGTGTCCTGAGTCATCCTGTTTTGTCTTCTGTCACCCTGGGGTGTCCTATGTCAGACTGGGGTGTCGTGAGTCACCTGGGATTTCCGGATCAGACTGGTGTATTGAGTCTTCCTGTTATTTCCTGTGTCACGCTGTCGTTTCCTGTGTCACGCTGTCGTTTCCTGTGTCACGCTGTCGTTTCCTGTGTCACGCTGTCGTTTCCTGTGTCACGCTGTCGTTTCCTGTGTCACGCTGTCGTTTCCTGTGTCACGCTGTCGTTTCCTGTGTCACGCTGTCGTTTCCTGTGTCACGCTGTCGTTTCCTGTGTCACGCTGTCGTTTCCTGTGTCACGCTGTCGTTTCCTGTGTCACGCTGTCGTTTCCTGTGTCACGCTGTCGTTTCCTGTGTCACGCTGTCGTTTCCTGTGTCACGCTGTCGTTTCCTGTGTCACGCTGTCGTTTCCTGTGTCACGTGGGAAGTGTGGGGGAAGCAGGTGAGGACGTCACTCAGGGTCCAAACGGCTGAGCTCAGTGCCGGGAGTCAGATCCGGATCCCAAAAGTCGTCACCACCTCCAGACACAGAAGACAGTGACCAGGAAGGAGGGAGGAAGTGAGGGAGGAAGTGAGGGAGGGAGGAAGTGAGGAAGTGAGGGCGGGAGGAAGTGAGGGAGGAAGGGAGGGAGGAAGGGAGGGAGGAAGGGAGGGAGAAAGGAGGAGGAAGTGAGGGAGGAAGTGAGGGAGGGAGGAAGTGAGGGAGGGAGGAAGTGAGGGAGGAAGGGAGGGAGGAAGGGAGGGAGGAAGGAAGTGAGGGAGGATGTGAGGGAGGAAGTGAGGGAGGAAGGAAGGAAGGAAATGAGGGAGGGAGGAAAGAAGGGGACGAGTAAGGAAGTGAGGGAGGAAGGAAGAAGGAAGTGAGGGAGGAAGGGAGGAAGGGAGGGAGGAAGTGAGGGTGGAAGGAAGGAAGTGAGGGAGGAAGGAAGGGAGGAAGGAGAAATGTAAAGGAAGGGAGGAAGGAAGTGAAGGGGAAAGGAAGGGAAGTAGGAAGGAAGTGAGTGAGAGAGGAAGGAAGGAAGGAAATAAGGATGGAAAGGAGGAAGGAAGTGAGGGAGGAAGTATAGGAGGGAGGATGGGAGGAAGGAACTAAGGAAGAAAGGAAGGGGAAATGTAAAGGAAGGAGGAAGGAAGTGACAGGGGAAGGAAGGAAGGAACTGAGGGAGGAAGGAAGTGAGGGAGGAAGGGGTAAGGAAGTGAGGGAGGAAGGAGGAGGGAACAGAAACCAAGGACACAGCCAGCTGGAGGAAACTTCCCGGGGGCGATGCAGGCTGCAGCTCGGCCCCGTCACAGTGACTCAGGCCTCTCACGTGGGCGGGTGGACGGCTGCGCTGTCAATCTTCACAGGCCGCGCCTCCTGTCAGTCTTCACAGGCCGCGCCTCCTGTCAATCTTCACAGGCCGCGCCTCCTGTCGATCTTCACAGGCCGCGCCTCCTGTCAATCTGCAGCAGCCGGAAGTCCACTTCCGGGTTTCTCTTCCCAGCGCTCGCTGATGCCGGGCGGCGTCTGAGTCTTGGAACAGGGTGGGGGGGAGCTGGGCGTGGACGGTGTTTCCATTGTGTTTAAATTGACTTCCGTTCTGCCTCGGGTGGACTTTTTCTCGCCTGGTTTTAAGTCTCAAACTTGCGTTCGGGGCGTCGCTTCCTCCTCGTTACCCTGGAGCTTCCTCTGCCGCTTCCCGGAAGTCACGGCAGCGCGAACCCGACAGGCGGAGGCGCAAACGCTGCTGCAGACGCGTTCGGTTCCTCAGGTCGAGCGTTCAAAACGACAAACTGAGGAAAAGAAAAAGTGGGATCCGCGGAGGCCTCGCTTCCGTCCTGACTTAGCGGTGCCGCGTTTGGCATCCTCTGTAAAATCTTTTTTTTTTTTGTTTTTGGTTTTCCGGTTGATCACCCCGAACCGACGCCGCTTCCGGTTCCCAAACACCCACCTTCCGCTGCTGCAGAAGGGAAACGCGGAAACCGTCACCGCGATGAATAACGGGATAAACACGGCGCCAAAAAACAACAACACCAGAGAACAAACCAGAAACAAAACAGAAAGTAACAGGACGGGGTCACCCGCAGCTCCCGCCACGGAGTCCAGCGCCTCCTTCTGACCCCTCGGGCGTCAGGGGGCAAACGGTGCCGACAGAAAAATAATAACAATAATAATAATAATAACAATAATAATAACAATAATAATAATACCAATAACAATAACAATAATAACAACAATAATAAAAACAATATTAATAATACTAACAATAATAATAATAACAATAATATCAATAATAATAACAATAATAATAACAATAATAACAATAATAACAATGATAATAATAAAAACAATATTAATAATAGTAACAATAATAATAATGACAATCATAATAATAATAATAAATCAATAATAATAACAATAATAACAATAATAATAATAATAACAATAATAATCTAAACCCGAGCTTCACATGAAGGCTCCGGAAACGGACTGCGGCCCCGGATGCTGACGACCCGGAAACTCTCACCGATGGTTTATTTTTAACTCACTGACTTTATTATATTTTATTCGCATTTTCAAAACACGGAAAACACAGAGGACGAGAGAAGGTGAGATGGGGACGCGGGACGAGTTCATCCGTCAGTCAACCGACGGACGGACGGACGGGTGAGTGAATGGATGGATGGACGAATGAATGGATGGATGGACGGACGGGTGAATGGGTGAAAACTCTGCGGCTCCGGCGCAGCGGGACGCTGACCCCGCGGTGACCTCTCTGTCTCCGCCCCGCCGTCATCCCCCTGCCGTCGTCCTTCCCCGCATCATCCGCTCTGGTTTCCATTAAATTAATTCATCCATTTTTATTTCATTTGTTCATTAAAATTTATTTCCCGTTTGTCGTCATTTACGTCATGGGCGGGGCGGGGCCTCGTGAGAAGGCGTGGACAAGGGGCAGGGGGATGAGTGTTGGGGGCGGAGCCTCGATAGGGGCGGAGCCCTGGATGGGGCGGGGCCTTACACAGGGGAGAGGCTCGGGAGGGGAGGGGTTACCAGTGTGGACTCGCAAGCACGGTGCCCCGCCCACTTCCGGCGTCGCTGAGGGGCGTGGCCTCGCTGTCCGCGCTTCTCCCATTGGACAGAGAGTGAAATGCAGGGCGACCCCGGGACGGGGTCAGAGGCTTGGTCAGGGGCGGGGCAGAGGGAGGGGAGAGGAGGACGGACTGACGGATGGGGAAGAATGGAGGGACGATCGATGGCTGCTGCCCTCACTTCCAGTTGACTTCACAGTCCCGGTGCCCTCACTTCCTGTCGGCTTCACCACCTGGCAGCCCTCACTTCCTGTCGTCTTCACCACCTGGCTGCCCTCACTTCCTGTCGGCTTCGGAACCTCGCTGCCGTCACTTCCTGACGGCTTCAGAACCTGGCAACGTAGCTATTGGCTCTGGCTGCGCAGGCACTAACGCGTCATCAATCCCGCGCCGACAACACGACACAGGCCTCGCCGCGGCGTCTTCGCCACCGCGACAGAAGCAAAGATGGCGTCATTTCATCGGCGCCGTGCCAAAAACAAAGATGGCGCGTCCGCCTTCACCGTGGTCCTCGCGCCCACACTTTCTGCCGCCGTCGTGCGCCATGTGCGGGGTCACGACAGGGTCACCCGTGGGTGGAAGGGGACGCCGAGCACCTCGGGACCGGTTTGAACGCGGAGGAGACGAAGGGAACGCGGAGGACATTCGTGCGCATGCGCGGAGGGGGCCCGTGAGGTAGCTGCCAGGAGACGCAAGAAAGTGACGTCAGCGATGCCCAAAGTCCCAAAGACCAGTTTCCTAAGACTGTGACTCCGCCCCTGTGACCGTGACTCAGCCCCTGTGACTGTGACTCCGCCCCTGTGACTGTGACTCCGCCCCCTGTGACTGTGACTCCGCCCCTGTGACTTTGACTCCGCCCCCTGTGACTGTGACTCCGCCCATGTGATCAGGACTCCGCCCCCGTGACCGTGACTCCGCCCTTGTGACTGTGACTCCTCCTCTGTGACCGTGACTCTGCCCCCTGTGACTGTGACTCCGCCCCTGTGACTGTGACTCCGCCCCTGTGACTGTGACTCCGCCCCCTGTGACCGTGACTCCTCCCCTGTGACTGTGACTCCTCCCCTGTGACCATGACTCGGCCCCTGTGACTGTGACTCCTCCCCTGTGACTGTGACTCCGCTCCTGTGACTATGACTCCTCCCCTGTGACTGTGACTCCGCCCCTGTGACTGTGACTCCACCCCTGTGACGGTGACTCCGCCCCTGTGACTGTGACTCCACCCCTGTGACTGTGACTCCACTGTGTGACTCCTCCCCTGTGACTGTGACTCCGCCCTGTGACTGTGACTCCTCCCCTGTGACTGTGACTCCGCCCCTGTGACTGTGACTCCGACTCCGCCCTGTGACTGTGACTCCGCCCCTGTGACTGTGCCCCTGTGACTGTGACTCCGCCCCTGTGACTGTGACTCCGCCCCTGTGACTGTGACTCCGCCCCTGTGACTGTGACTCCTCCCCTGTGACTGTGACTCCTCCCCTGTGACTGTGACCCCTGTGACTGTGACTCCCCCTGTGACTGTGACTCCGCCCCTGTGACTGTGACTCCGCCCCTGTGACTGTGACTCCGCCCCTGTGACTGTGACTCCGCCCCTGTGACTGTGACTCCGCCCCTGTGACTGTGACTCCACCCCTGTGACTGTGACTCCGCCCCTGTGACTGTGACTCCTCCCCTATGACTGTGACTCCACCCCTGGGACCGTGACTCCGCCCCTGTGACTGTGACTCCACCCCTGTGACTGTGACTCCACCCCTGGGACTGTGACTCCGCCCCTGTGACTGTGACTCCTCCCCTGTGACTGTGACTCCGCCCCTGTGACTGTGACTCCACCCCTGTGACTGTGACTCCGCCCCTGTGACTGTGACTCCTCCCCTGTGACTGTGACTCCGCCCCTGTGACTGTGACTCCTCCCTGTGACTGTGACTGTGACTCCACCCCTGTGACTGTGACTCCACCCCTGGGACTGTGACTCCGCCCCTGTGACTGTGACTCCGTCCCTGTGACTGTGACACTACCCCTGTGACTGTGACTCCACCCCTGTGACAGTGACTCCGCCCCTGTGACTGTGACTCCACCCCTGGGACTGTGACTCCGCCCCTGTGACTGTGACTCTGCCCCTGTGACTGTGACTCCGGCCCCGTGACTGTGACTCCGCCCCTGTGACTGTGACTCTGCCCACTGTGGGTGTGACTCCGCCCATGAGACCGTGACTCCGCCCCTGTGACTGTGACACCGCCCCGTGACCGTGACTCCACCCCTGTGACTGTGACTCCGCCCACTGTGACTGTGACTCACCCCTGTGACTGTGACTCCGCCCCTGTGACTGTGACTCCGCCCCTGTGACTCTGACTCCGCCCTGACTATGATGCCCTGACTGTGACTCCGCCCCTGTGACTGTGACTCCGCCCCTGTGACTGTGACTTCGCTCCTGTGACTCTGACTCCGCCCCTGTGACTCTGACTCCGCCCCCTGTCACCGATGATGACGTAAACAACAGTGATGTCAACGACTACAATAATAATAAACAATAACGACGGCAGGTGCGGCCCCCGCGGGTGACGGGCGCCGTGGTGGGCGGGGCTCCATGGGGCAGGAGACTACACCCTGTTGTCAATCACACCCTTAGCCCCGCCCCCTCCCTTCCTGTCGTCCAATCTCGGGTGCAGCCTATGATCCCCGCCCACCCAGGCAGCTGTGACTGACAGGTCGGCTACCCAGGGGCAGGGATTAGAGTTGACTGATGGGAGGGGACACGTCCAGCGTTGATACACACAACAGGGAAGGGGCGGGGCCGCTCGTGATTGACAGCAGAGGTCTGGAGTGGGCGAGACTTACGATTGATTCGCTTCTCACACCACAGGGGGCGTGGCTTCAGGGTGTTGATTAACCCGTTAGGTCCCTGGGGCTGGGCTGAGGGTTGAATGACAGCCAGAACCACGGTGGGCAGGGCCCGAGTTTTGATTGATGTTGAACCACGGGAGGGGGGCGGGACTCGCATTGATTGACAGATATATTCCCTGGGGGCGGGTCTTAGGGTTGATCCACTTGTCAGTCCGCAGGAGGCGGGGCCAACGCGTGTTGATTGTCAGGTCGGGGCCCGAGTGGGCGGTGACCGCGTTGATTGACACCCAGGTGGGCGGGGCCCGAGCTGCAAATTTTGCCCTGAGTCTGGGATTCAAAGGTGTGGGCGGGGCCTCAGCGGGGAGGGAGGGGCCTCAGCGGGGGGGAGGTACCTCAGCGGGGAGGGCGTGGCCCCAGGTCTGCGTAAACGACCCCGCGTCTGGGTCCTGGCGCGTGGGGCGTGGCCGGCAGTGTAGACGCGGTCCCGCCCCTCCCGGGTCCCGCATCCGGAGTCCGAGCGTGATCATCCGCACCCTCGACCTCAGGGCGGCGTCTACGCGGGTCCGGACCCGAACCCGGGACCCCAACCCCGACCCGCCCCTCAGTCCGGAATTGCGTCATTCGCGTCTACACCGCCCACAGCGGGAGCCGGGGGAGGAGGATCCGCGTCTACGCGGGCGGCGGGGGCGTGGTTGGGGTGGGGGCGTGGCCCTTGCGTACACGCCGCGGCCGCCGAAAGACTGGACCCCGGACCCCGGGGCAGGAAAATCGCCAAGGAATCCGGATCCGGGAGCAAAAATCGCCAAAAAAAAAACCCGGATTCGGGACCGAAAATCCGCATAGGGGGCAGAAAAGTCGCCAAATATTCGGATCCGGGGCAGAAATTCTGCACCAGGGGCAAAAGAAATCGGATGTGGCGCAAAGAACGCGAAAGAAATCGCATAGGGGGCAAAAATCGGCAAGAAATTCGGATCCGGGAGCAAAAATGCGCTGAAAAAACCGAATCCGGAGCAAAAATCGCGAAAGTTAATTCGTTTTCTGCGCAAAAACCGCGCCGAGGAATCGAATCCGGGGCGAAAACTCCGGGTCCGGGAAAAAAAAATCAACCAAAAAATTCGGATTCTTCTGCCAAAGCCGCGAGAATCATCCCGGTGCTGGGCGAAAAAAAAAAACCCGGGTCGTGCTCAGGCCGCGTAGACGCGGAGGGGCCGAGGTCGCCCTGAGAACCGCGGGGTCCCCCGGGCGGGCGCGGAGGGGTCGGGAGGGGAGGAAAAAACCCGGATCAGAAAACCCGGATCGCCGCGGTGAGTGCGGGCGGTGTGGACGCGGCCGCGCCCCGCGCTGGGGGGATTGGGGGGAAACTGAGTCCGGGGATCCGGATCCGACAGGAAAAACCCGGATCCGACTACGCGGACAGGGAAAAAAACAACGAAAAATGCGAAAAAAAACGGATTTTTTTCTTTAAATGAAACGAAAAATCCGGGTCGCGCTGCGTAGAATCCGCGGGCGGTGTAGACGCGGACGGGCCCCGCCCCCTGCCGCCGCTGTCATCGGGAAAACCGGAAAAATCCGCCCGAAAACCCGCATCGGCAGGTTTTATTATTATTTATTTATTATTTTTTATTTTATTATTATCGCCGCCGTCGCTGTTGTTTGGAATCTCATTATTTTATTATTATCGCCGCCGCCGCCGTCGCTGTTGTTGGAATCTCATTATTTTATTATTATCGCCGCCGCCGCCGTCGCTGTTGTTGGGATCTCATTATTTTATTATTATCGCCGCCGCCGCCGTCGCTGTTGTTGGAATCTCATTATTTTATTATTATCGCCGCCTGCCGCCGTCGCTGTTGTTGGAATCTCATTATTTTATTATTATCGCCGCCGCCGCCGTCGCTGTTGTTGGAATCTCATTATTTTATTATTATCGCCGCGCGCCGTCGCTGTTGTTTGGAATCTCATTATTTTATTATTATCGCCGCCGCGTCGCTGTTGTTGTTGATCAATTTTTATATTTTGTCGCCGGCCGGGGTCCGCGTGTTGGTCTTTTTATTATGCGCGGGACGTCTGTTGTTGGATCTCATTAGTTTTATTATTACGCGACGCCGCCGTCGCTGTTGTTGGAATCTCATTATTTTATTATTATCGCCGCCGCCGCCGTCGCTGTTGTTGGGATCTCATTATTTTATTATTATCGCCGCCGCCGCCGTCGCTGTTGTTGGATCTCATTATTTTATTATTATCGCCACCGCCGCCGTCGCTGTTGTTGGAATCTCATTATTTTATTATTATCGCCGCCGCCGTCGTCGCTGTTGTTGGAATCTCATTATTTTATTATTATCGCCGCCGCCGCTGTCGCTGTTGTTGAATGGTTATTATTATTGTCGTCGCTGTTGATGTTCTGTTGTTGTTTCTGTCCCTGTGTCTTTATTATTATCGCCGCCGTCGTTGTTGTTGTTGAGTCGTCGTCACTGTTGTCATTATTGTTATTAATATTATTGTTATTATTATTATTTATTATTATTATTTATTATTATTGCCGTTGTTATTGTTTATTTTTTATTTTTATCACGTTTATGTTATTTCTGGGGCTCTGACTCCGGGCGGGGCGGGACTGGCGCCAGTCCAGGGAGTCCCACCCACCCCAGAAGCCACGCCCACCCAGGGAGCCCGCCCACCACGGGAGCCCCGCCTACTATGGAGCCCCGCCCAAATCCCGGGAGCCACGCCCACCCAGGGAGCCCCGCCCACCACGGGAGCCCCGCCTACTATGGGGATCCCGCCAACACCGAGAGTCCAGCCCAACCTGGAAGCCCTGCCCACCTCGGGTGCTCTGGCCACCCCAGGAGCCCCGCCCACCCCAGGAGCCCCGCCCACCCCGCGTGGATTCCGTTACTGTTATTGTCGTCGTCCTCGTTGCTGATTTTGGATTTGATTCTTTCTCGACCCCGCCCCAGGTCGCGGGTCAAGTGGTGATGGTGGGCGGGACTCCCGGGGTGGGCGGGACTCCCGGGTGGGCGGGGCTTAAGTTCCCGGGATTTTCCCCGTTACTGTTGCTGCTGACGTCGTTGTTGTTTAAAGGAGATTTTTCTTGGAGTCAGGGGCGGGGCCGGAGGGTCAGGGTGCGGGCGGAGGGTCAGGGGCCGGGGCCGGCATGTCAGGGGCGGGGGCGTTAGGGTCAGGGCGGGGCCGGAGGGTCAGGGGCGGGGCCGGAGGGTGCAGGGCGGGGCCATGAGGGTCAGGGGGCGGGGCCGGAGGGTCAGGGCGGGTGCCGGAGGGTGCCAGGGGGCGGGGCCGGAGGGTCAGGGCGGGCCGGGTGGGTCAGGGGCGGGGCCGGGTGGGTTCAGGGCGTCGACACTCGAGGGTGGGGGCGGGGCCGGAGGGTCAAGGGGCGGGGGCCGGAGGTCAAGGGCGGGGCCTGAGGGTCAGGCGGGGCCGGAGGGTCAGGGGCGGGGCCGGGAGGGTCAGGGGGCGGGGCCGGGAGGGTCAGGGGCGGGCCGGGTGGGTCAGGGGCGGGGCCGGCGTGGTCAGGGGCGCTGGCCTGAGGGCCAGGAGGCGGGAGCCAGGAGGGTCAGGGGCGGGCCGAGGGTCAGGCGGCGTGGCCAGTGAGGGTCAGGGGGCGGGGGGCCGAGATTCAGGGGAGGGGCCGAGGGTCAGGGGCGGGGCCGGAGGGCTCAGGGGCGGGGCCGGGAGGAAACAAAGAACAAAATCAAATCCTCTCCCTGCTGTCTTGGTTTCTGTGCTGAGCTCTCAGCGTCCCTGGGTCACGCAGCCGGCTGTAATTCACAGTGTATTTTATCTGACGTCTCCAGCGCTGCTGTTGCATTTTCAGGTGTCTGTGCTGAGCTCTCAGCGTCCCTGGGTCACGCAGCTGCTGTAATTCACAGTGTATTTTATCTGACGTCTCCAGCGCTGCTGTTGCATTTTCAGGTTTCTGTGCTGAGCTCTCAGCGTCTCTGGGTCACGCAGCTGCTGTAATTCACAGTGTATTTTATCTGACGTCTCCAGCGCTGCTGTTGCATTTTCAGGTTTCTGTGCTGAGCTCTCAGCGTCCCTGGGTCACGCAGCTGCTGTAATTCACAGTGTATTTTATCTGACGTCTCCAGCGCTGCTGTTGCATTTTCAGGTTTCTGTGCTGAGCTCTCAGCGTCCCTGGGTCACGCAGCTGCTGTAATTCACAGTGTATTTTATCTGACGTCTCCAGCGCTGCTGTTGCATTTTCAGGTGTCTGTGCTGAGCTCTCAGCGTCTCTGGGTCACGCAGCCGGCTGTAATTCACAGTGTATTTTATCTGACGTCTCCAGCGCTGTCGTTGCATTTTCAGGTTTCTGTGCTGATCTCTCAGCGTCTCTGGGTCACGCAGCTGCTGTAATTCACAGTGTATTTTATCTGACGTCTCCAGCGCTGCTGTTGCATTTTCAGGTGTCTGTGCTGAGCTCTCAGCGTCCCTGGGTCACGCAGCCGGCTGTAATTCACAGTGTATTTTATCTGACGTCTCCAGCGCTGCTGTTGCATTTTCAGGTTTCTGTGCTGAGCTCTCAGCGTCCCTGGGTCACGCAGCTGCTGTAATTCACAGTGTATTTTATCTGACGTCTCCAGCGCTGCTGTTGCATTTTCAGGTGTCTGTGCTGAGCTCTCAGCGTCCCTGGGTCACGCAGCCGGCTGTAATTCACAGTGTATTTTATCTGACGTCTCCAGCGCTGCTGTTGCATTTTCAGGTGTCTGTGCTGAGCTCTCAGCGTCCCTGGGTCACGCAGCCGGCTGTAATTCACAGTGTATTTTATCTGACGTCTCCAGCGCTGCTGTTTTATTTCAGCAGCCTGTGAAAACTGTGAGGCTGATGATCTGTGATTTCTCCTCCCGTCTGGAGTCCCCAGGCGGCGGCTGCGTTCACAGGACGCACAGACGCTGACCGAGGGACGCGCGCACGGACACCGAGGGTTTATTTTATTTTCTCCCCTCAGGCTCGCGTTGACCGTGACACCGAGGCCGCGGTTTCTTCCCGACGGTGCTCAGACGCCGCTCCTCCTCCTCCTCCTCCTCCTCCTCCTCCTCACCGTCCTCATCGCCTCCCGGAGCCGCTGCACCCTCTGCCCACGGCGCCAACCTCAAAATCAGCAACCGCCGGGCGGAGGTGGCGCCGACTTTAATCCCCACACTCGGGAGGCTGAGGCAGGGGGATGGCTGCGAGTTCCAGGGCAGGCTGGTCTCCAGGACGAGAGCCGGGATAGGGTGCAAAGTCACACAGAGAAAACCTGTCTCAGAAAACCAATAATAATAATAATAATATTAATAATAATGATAACAGTAATAGTAATAATAGTAATAATAACAAAATAACAATAGTAATAATAGTAATAGTGATAATAAAAATAATAGTAATAATGATAGTAACAGCAATAACAATAGTAATAACAATAATAATAATAATAACAATAGTAATAATAACAATAATAGTTGCAATAGCAGCAATAATAATACTAATAGTAATAATAATAACTAAATAATAATAAACAATAGTAAGAGTAATAATAATAACAGTAATAGCAATAATAGCAATAATAGTAATAATAAAAGGAACAATAGTAATAACAGGAAAGCGCGCGCGCACTCAGTCAGCCCGCAGGACGACGGTTCCTACGTTTCTACGTCATCTCTGCATCGTCACTGAGGGGCGGGGGGTTCGGAGTCTCCGTGAATCATTGGGATCCACGGAAACGACACAGGGGAGGACAGGGGGGGAGGACGGGGAGGACGGGGAGGACAGGGAAGGGGGAGGACAGGGAAGGACGGGGGAGGACGGGGAGGAAGGGAGGACAGGGATGGGGAGGAGGGGGACGTAGAGGATGGGAGGATGGGAGGAGGATGGGGGGGGGAGGGGGACGGGAGAATGGGAGGATGGGTGAGGAGGACGGAGAGAGCACGGAGGATGGAGAGGGACGGGGAGGATGGGGAGGGAGAAGGACGGGGGAGGACTGGGAGGACGGGTGGGGAGGACGGGAGGGGGTAAGATGGGGGAGGACGGGGAAGATGGGGAGGACAGGGAGGACGGGGGAAGACAGGGAGAATGGGAAGGATGGGGAGTACGGGTGGGGAGGACGGGGAGGACAGGGAGGACGGGGAGGATTGGGAGTACGGGTGGGGAGGACGGGGAGGACGTGGAGGTCGGGGTCCTGTATAAGACTGCGTGTCCTGTGTCATCCTTGGGTGTCCTGTGTCAACCTGGGGTGACCTGAATCACTCGTGGTGTCCTGAGTCTCCCTGGGGTGTCCACAGTAGTCGTGGGGTGTCCTGAGTCATCCTGGGGTTTCCTGAGTCATCCTGGGGTTTCCTGAGTCATCCTGGGGTGTCCTGAGTCATCCTGGGGTGTCCTGTGTCATCCTGGGGTGTCCTGTGTCAGCCTGGTGTGTCCTGGTTCAGCCTGGGATGTCCTGTGTCATCCTAGGTTGTCCAGAGTCAGCCTCGGGTGTCCTGAGTCATCCTGTGGTTTCCTGTGTCATCTTGGGATATCCTGTGTCTGCCTGGGGTGTCCTGAGTCATCCTGGGGTCTCCTGGGTCATCATGGAGAGTCCTGAATTTTCCAGGGACGTCCTGTCTAAGACTGGGTGTAGTGTGTCATCCTCGGGTGTCCTGTGTCAGCCTGGGTTGTCCTGAGTCATCATGGGGAGTTCTGTGTCATCCTGGGGTGTCTTGTGCTATCTTGGGGTGCCTTAGACATCCTGGGATGTCCTTTGTCATCCTCGGGTGTTCTCTGTCAGCCTGGCTTGTCCTGAGTCATCCTGTGGTTTCCTGTGTCAATCTGGGCTGTCCTGTGTCATCCTTGGGTATCCTGAGTCAACATGGGGCCTCCTGATTCACGCTGGGGTGTCCTGAGTCACCCTGGGGTGTCCTGAGTCACCCTGGGATGTCCTTTGTCAACCTGGGGTGTGCTGAATCACTTGGCATGTCCTGAGTCTCCCTGGGGTGTCCACCGTAGTCACGGGGTGTCCTGAGTCATCCTGGGGTATCCTAAGTCATCTTGGGATGTCCTGAGTAAACCTGGGCTGTCCTATGTCACCCTGGAGTATCCTGTGTCAGCCTTTGGTGTCCTGTGTCAGCCTGGTTTATCCTGAATCATCTGGGGGTGTGATGAGTCATCGTGGGGTGTCCTAAGTAACCCTGGGGTGTCCAGAGTCATCCTGTTGTGTCCTGTGTCAGCCTGGGGTGTCCTCTGTCAGCCTTGAGTGTCCTGTGTCAGCCTGGGCTAACCTTAGTCAGCGTAGGGTGTCCTGAGTCATCCTGGGGAGTCCTATGTCATCCTGAGGTGTCTTGTGCTATCTTGGAGTGCCTTAGGCATTCTGGGATGTCCTTTATCATCCTCGGGTGTTCTCTGTCAGCCTGGTTTGTCCTGAGTCATCCTGTGGTTTCCTATATCATCCTGGGATGTCATGCATCATTCTGGGGTGTCCTGTGTCAGCCTGGTGTGTCCTGGTTCAGACTGGGATGTCCTGTGTCATCCTAAGTTGTCCAGAGACAGCCTCGGGTGTCCTAAGTCATCCTTTGGTGTCCTGTGTCATCCTGGGATACCTTGTGTCTGCCTGAAATGTCCTGAGTCATCCTGGGGTCTCCTGAGTCATCCTGGGATCTCCTGAGTCATGCTGGAGTGTCCTGTGTCACTCTGGAGTGTCCAAAGTCAGCCTGGGGTGTCCTGTGTCAACCTGGGGTATCCTGGTTCAGCCTGGGGTGTCCTGTGTCAACCTGGGGTATCCTGTGTCATCCTGGAGTGTTCTGTGTCAGCCAGGGATGTCCTGTGTTAGCCTCGTGTGTCCTGAATCAGCCTGGATGTCCTGAGCCATGCTGGGGTGTCTGGAGCCACCCTGGGGTGTCCTGACTCATCCTGGGTTGTCCTGAGAAAGCCTGGGGTTTTCTGAGTCAGCCTGGAGTGTCCTGTGTCATCCTGGGGTGTCCTGTGTCAGCCTGGTTGGTCCTGAGACATCCTGGGGTCTCCTGAGTCAGCCAGGAGTATCATGTGTCTCCCTGAGATGTCCTTAATCAACCTGGGGTATCCTGTGTCATCCTGGGGTGTCTGAACCAGCCTGGGGTGTCCTGTGTCAGCCTGCGGTGTCCTGTGCCACCCTGGGGTATGCTGTGACAGCCTTGGGTATCCTGAGCCATTCTAGGATTTCCTGAGCCATCCTGGGGAATCCTGTGTCATCCTGGGGTGTCCTGTGTCATCCTGGGCTGTCCTGTGTCATCCTTGGGGGTCCAGTGTCAGCCTGGGGTGTCCTGAGTCATTCTGTGGTTTCGTGTGTCAATGTGGGGTGTACTGAGTCATCCTATCATGTCCTGGGAAAGCCAGGGGTGTTCTGTGTCATGCTGGGGTGTCCTGATACTGCCTGTTGTGTCCTGTGTCAGCCTGGCCTATCCTGAGTCAGCATGGGGTGTCTTTTGTCAGCTGTGGATGTCCTGTGTCATCCTTGGATGTCTGGAGTCATCCTGGGGTCTCCTGTGTCATCCTGGGGTGTCCTTTGTCATCCTGGGATGTCCTGAGCTATCTGGGGAATCCTGAGTCATCCTGGGGTGTCATGTGTCAGCGTGGGGTGTCCTGTGCCAGCCTGGTCTGTCCTGTGCCAGCCTAAGTTGTCCTTTGTCATCCTGGGGTGTCCTGTGACAGCCTGGTGTGTCCTGAGTCAGCCTGGGGTGTCCTGAGACATGCTGGGGTGTCCTTAGTCAGCCAGGAGTGTCATGTGTCTCCCTAAGATGTCCTTAATCAGCCTGGGTTATCCTCTGTCATCCTGGGGTGTCCTGAGTCATTCTGGGGTGTCCCGAGTCAGCCAGGAGTGTCGTGTGTCTCGCTGAGATGTCCTTAATCAGCCTGGGGTGTCCTCTGTCATCCTGGGTTGTCCTGAGTCATCTGGGGTTGTAGTGAGTCAGCCTGGGGAGTCCTGTGTCAGCATGGGGTGTCCTGTGTCATCGTGGGGTGTCCTGAGTCACCCTGGTGTGTCCTGTGTCAGCTGTGGTGTCCTGTGTCAGCCTGGGGTTTCCTGTGTCATCCTGGAGTATCCTGTGTCAGCCTGGGGTGTCCTGAGTCATCCTGGGGAGTCCTGTGTCATCCTGGGTTGTCCTGTGTCAGCCTGGGTTGTCTGAATCAGGCTGGGGTGCCCTGAGCCATCCTGGGCTGTCATGTACCAGCCTCAGGTGTCCTAGGCCATCCTGGTGTGTCCTGAGACATCCTGGGGTGTCCTGTGTAATCCTTCGGTGTCCTAAGTCAGCCTAGGGTGTCCTGAGTCATTCTGGGATGTCCTTTGTCATCCTTGGGTGTTCTGTGACAGCCCGGTGTTTCCTGAGTCATCCTGTGGTTTTCTGTCTAATGTGGGCTGTCCTGTGTCATCCTTGGGTGTCCTGTGCCAGTCTAGGGTGTCCTGTGTCATCCTGGGGTGTCATGTGTCATCCTGGGGCATCCTGAGTCATCCTGGGGTGTCTGAGTCAGCCATGGCTGTCCTGTGTCATCCTCCAGTGTCCTGTAGCATCCTCGGGTGTCCTGTGTCAGCCTGGTGTTTCTTGTGACAGTCTGCGGTGTCCTGAGCCACCCTAGGTGTCCAGAGTCATCCTGAGGTATCCTATGTCAACATCGAGTGTCCTGAGTCAGCCTGACGTGTCCTGTGTCTTCCTAGGGTCTCCTGAGTCAGCCTAAGATGTCCTGTGTCAGACTTGGGTGTCCTTTGTCAGCCTGGGGTGTCCTGTGAAACGTAGGGTATCTTCTCTCATCCTGGGGTGTCCAGAGCCATCCTGGGTTGTCCTGTGTCAGCCTGTGGTGTCCTGTATCATCCTTGGGTGTCCTTAGTCATCTTGGGTTTTCCTGTGTCATCCTGGTGTGTCCTGAGTCAGCCTCGGGTGTCCTGTGTCCCCCTGGTGTGTATTGTGTCATCCCTGGGTGTCCTGTGTCCCCTTGGTGTGTATTGTGTCATCCCTGGGTGTCCTGTGTCCCCCTGGTGTGTATTGTGTCATCCCTGGGTGTCCTGAGTCATCCTGGGGTGTCCTGAGTCATCCTGGGGTGTCCTGAGACAGTCTGGGGTGTCCTGTGTCAGCCTGGGTTGTCTGAATCATACTGGGGTGTCCTGAGCCACCCTGGTGTCTCCTTTGACAGCCTCAGGTATCCTGTGTCATCCTGAGGTGTCCAGAGTCATCCTGGGCTGTCCTGTGTTTTCCTGGGGTGTCCTGAGCCATCTGGAGAATCCTGAGTCATCCTGGGGTGTCCTGAGTCACCCTGTGGTGTCCTGCATTCAGCCTCATGTGTCCTGTGTCAGCCTGGGGCATCCGGAGTCATCCTGGGGTTTCTTGAGACATCCTGGGGTGTCCTGAGTCATCTTGGGGTGTCCTATATCTGGCTGCGGGGTCCTGAGTCATCCTGGGGTGTCCTGTGTCAGCCCGGTTTGTCTTGAGAAAACCTAGCGTTTCCTAATTCAGCCTGGGGTGTCCTGTGTCATCCTGAGATGTCCTTAATCACCCTGGGGTGTTTGTGTCATGCTGGGGTGTCCTAAGTCAGGCTGGCGTGTCCTGTCTCCTCCTGCAGTGTCATGTTCCATCCTGGGGTACACTGTGTCAGCCTGGGATGTCCTGAGTCATCTTGCGGTGTCCTGTGTCATCCTGGGGTGTCCTGTGCCACCCTGGGGTATCCTAGGACAGCCTTGGGTATCCTGAGCCATCCTAAGATTTCCTGAGGCATCCTGGGGAATCCTGAGTCATCCTGGGGTGTCCTGTGTAAGGCTGGGGTGTCCTGAGACATCCTGGGGTATCATGTGTCTTCCTAGGTTGTCCTGAGTCATGCTGGGGTGTCCTTTGACTTCCTGGGTTGTCCTGAGTCTTCCTGCGGTGTCCCGAGTCTTTCTGGGGTGTCCTGAGTCATCCTGGGGTGTCCTGAGTCTTCCTGCGGTGTCCTGGGTTATCCTGGGGTCTCCTGAGTCAGCCGGGGGTGTCCTTTGTCATCCTCAGGTGTGCTGAATCAGCCAGGGGAATCCTGAGACATCCTTGTGTGTCCTGAGTCATCCTGGGGTGTCCTGTTTCAGCCTGGGTTGTGCAGAGTCATCTTGGGGTGTCCTGTGTCAGCATGGGGTGATCTGATCCATCTTCGGATGTGCTGAGTCATTCTGGGGTATCATGTGTCATTCAGGGGTGTCCTGCATCAGCCTGGGGAGTCCTGTGTCATCCTGGGGTGTCCTTGCGTTCGGGCGTCGCTTCCTCCTCGTTACCCTGGAGCTTCCTCTGCCGCTTCCCGGAAGTCACGGCAGCGCGAACCCGACAGGCGGAGGCGCAAACGCTGCTGCAGACGCGTTCGGTTCCTCAGGTCGAGCGTTCAAAACGACAGATTTAGGAAAAGAAAAAGTGGGATCCGCGGAGGCTTCGCTTCCGTCCAGACTTAGCGGAGCCGCGTTTTGCTTCCTGTCTAAAATCATTTTTTTTTTTTTTTGGTTTTCCCGTTGATCATCGCGACGCTTCCGGATCCCAAACACCCACCTTCCGCAGCTGCAGAAAGGAAACGCGGAAACCGTCACCGCGATGAATAACGGGATAAACACGGCGCCAAAAACAACAACACCAGAGAAAAAAACAGAAACAAAACAGAAAGTAACAGGACGGGGTCACCCGCAGCTCCCGCCACGGAGTCCAGCGCCTCCTTCTGACCCCTCGGGCGTCAGGGGGCAAACGGTGCCCAAACAGAAAAATAATAATAATAATAATAATAATAATAATAATAATAATAATAATAATAATCTAACCCCGAGCTTCACATGAAGGCTCCGGAAACGGACTCCGGCCCCGGATGCTGACGACCCGGAAACTCTCACCGATGGTTTATTTTTAACTCACTGACTTTATTATATTTTATTTGCATTTTCAAAACACGGAAAACACAGAGGACGAGAGAAGGTGAGATGGGGCGGGGTAGAGGGTGGGGTCCCGTAGGTGCCGGGCGCCGTGGTGGGCGGGATTCCGTGGGGCAGCAGACTATACCCTGCTGTCAATCACAGCATTAGCCCAGCCCCTCCCTCCCTGTCGTGCAATCGCGGGTGCAGACTCTTAGCCCCGCCCACCCAGGCCTCTGTGACTGACAGGTCGGCTACCCAGCGGTGGGGGTGGGGGGCACGGGTCCACAGTTGATTGACACAGCAGGAAAGGGCCGGAGTGGGTGGGGCTTATGGTGTTCATTGACACGTTAGGTCCCTGGGGGCGGGGCTGAGGGGTAAATGACAGCCAGAACCACGGTGGGAAGGGCCGGAGTTTTGATTGATGTTGAACCGCGGAGGGGGGGGGGGTAAGAAGGGGCATGACCTGGCATTGATTGACACATCTAATCCCTGGGGGCGGGTCTTATGGTCGATCCACTTCTCAGTCCGCAGGGGGCGGGACGAACGCGTGTTGATCGTCAGGTCGGGGCCCGAGTGGGCGGTGACCGCGTTGATTGACACCCAGGTGAGCTCGGCAAACACTGAGAGCTCAGGACAGGCAAACTTTGCCCTGAGTCTGGGATTCAAAGTTGTGGGCGGGGCCTCAGCGGGGAGGGAGGGGCCTCAACAGGGAGGGAGGGGCCTCAGCAGGTGGGCAGGGCCACAGCGGAGAGAGGAGGGGCCTCAGCGGGGAGGGCAGGCCAAAGCAGGGAGGGAGGAGCCTCAGCGGGGAGGGGAGGGGCCTCAGGGGGGAGGGCGGGGCCTCAGCAGAGAGGGGCGTGACTGCAGCCGGACAGAGGGGCCTCAGCTGGGAGGGCACGGCCTCAGCGGGGAGGGGAGGGGCCTCAGCGGGGTGGGGCGTGGCCTCAGCGGGGGAGGGCGGGGCCTCAGCGGGGAGTGCCGCCCACCCCAGATGCCACGCCCATCCAGTGAGCCCCGCGCACCCCAGTATCCCCGCCTACAGGGAGCCCCGCCCACCACGGGCACCACCAAGACCCGGAGCCCCGCCCAATCCGGAAGCCCGGCCCACGCCGGGAGCTCCGCCCACCCAGCGTGGATTCCGTTACTGTTATTGTTGTTGTCGTCGTTGCTGACTTTGGATCTGATTCTTTCTCGACCCCGCCCCAGGTCGCGGGTCACGCGATGATGGTGGGCGGGACTCCCGGGTGGGCGGGGCTCTAGGGTGGGCGGGGCTTAAATTCCCGGGATTTTCTCCGTTACTGTTGCTGCTGACGTCGTTGTTTAAAGGACATTTTCTTGGAGTCAGGGGCGGGGCCAGGAGGGGTCAGGGGCGGGGCGGGGGAGAATCAGGGGCGGGGCCGGAGGGCAGGGGCGGGGCCGGGAGGAAACAAAGAACAAAATCAAATCCTCTCCCTGCTGTCTTGGTTTCTGTGCTGAGCTCTCAGCGTCCCTGGGTCACGCAGCTGCTGTAATTCACAGTGTATTTTATCTGACGTCTCCAGCGCTGCTGTTGCATTTTCAGGTGTCTGTGCTGAGCTCTCAGCGTCCCTGGGTCACGCAGCCGGCTGTAATTCACAGTGTATTTTATCTGACGTCTCCAGCGCTGCTGTTGCATTTTCAGGTTTCTGTGCTGAGCTCTCAGCGTCCCTGGGTCACGCAGCCGGCTGTAATTCACAGTGTATTTTATCTGACGTCTCCAGCGCTGCTGTTGCATTTTCAGGTGTCTGTGCTGAGCTCTCAGCGTCCCTGGGTCACGCAGCTGCTGTAATTCACAGTGTATTTTATCTGACGTCTCCAGCGCTGCTGTTGCATTTTCAGGTGTCTGTGCTGAGCTCTCAGCGTCTCTGGGTCACGCAGCTGCTGTAATTCACAGTGTATTTTATCTGACGTCTCCAGCGCTGCTGTTGCATTTTCAGGTGTCTGTGCTGAGCTCTCAGCGTCTCTGGGTCACGCAGCTGCTGTAATTCACAGTGTATTTTATCTGACGTCTCCAGCGCTGCTGTTGCATTTTCAGGTGTCTGTGCTGAGCTCTCAGCGTCTCTGGGTCACGCAGCCGGCTGTAATTCACAGTGTATTTTATCTGACGTCTCCAGCGCTGCTGTTGCATTTTCAGGTGTCTGTGCTGAGCTCTCAGCGTCCCTGGGTCACGCAGCCGGCTGTAATTCACAGTGTATTTTATCTGACGTCTCCAGCGCTGCTGTTGCATTTTCAGGTTTCTGTGCTGAGCTCTCAGCGTCCCTGGGTCACGCAGCTGCTGTAATTCACAGTGTATTTTATCTGACGTCTCCAGCGCTGCTGTTGCATTTTCAGGTGTCTGTGCTGAGCTCTCAGCGTCTCTGGGTCACGCAGCTGCTGTAATTCACAGTGTATTTTATCTGACGTCTCCAGCGCTGCTGTTGCATTTTCAGGTTTCTGTGCTGAGCTCTCAGCGTCCCTGGGTCACGCAGCTGCTGTAATTCACAGTGTATTTTATCTGACGTCTCCAGCGCTGCTGTTGCATTTTCAGGTTTCTGTGCTGAGCTCTCAGCGTCCCTGGGTCACGCAGCTGCTGTAATTCACAGTGTATTTTATCTGACGTCTCCAGCGCTGCTGTTGCATTTTCAGGTGTCTGTGCTGAGCTCTCAGCGTCCCTGGGTCACGCAGCCGGCTGTAATTCACAGTGTATTTTATCTGACGTCTCCAGCGCTGCTGTTGCATTTTCAGGTTTCTGTGCTGAGCTCTCAGCGTCCCTGGGTCACGCAGCCTGCTGTAATTCACAGTGTATTTTATCTGACGTCTCCAGCGCTGCTGTTGCATTTTCAGGTGTCTGTGCTGAGCTCTCAGCGTCCCTGGGTCACGCAGCTGCTGTAATTCACAGTGTATTTTATCTGACGTCTCCAGCGCTGCTGTTGCATTTTCAGGTTTCTGTGCTGAGCTCTCAGCGTCCCTGGGTCACGCAGCTGCTGTAATTCACAGTGTATTTTATCTGACGTCTCCAGCGCTGCTGTTGCATTTTCAGGTTTCTGTGCTGAGCTCTCAGCGTCCCTGGGTCACGCAGCTGCTGTAATTCACAGTGTATTTTATCTGACGTCTCCAGCGCTGCTGTTTTATTTCAGCAGCCTGTGAAAACTGTGAGGCTGATGATCTGTGATTTCTCCTCCCGTCTGGAGTCCCCAGGCGGCGGCTGCGTTCACAGGACGCACAGACGCTGACCGAGGGACGCGCGCACGGACACCGAGGGTTTATTTTATTTTCTCCCCTCAGGCTCGCGTTGACCGTGACACCGAGGCCGCGGTTTCCTTCCCACGGCGCTCAGACGCCGCTCCTCCTCCTCCTCCTCCTCCTCCTCCTCCTCCTCACCGTCCTCATCGCCTCCCGGAGCGCTGCACCCTCTGCCCACGGCGCCGACCTCAAAATCAGCAACCGCGCCGGGCGGAGGTGGCGCCGCCTTTAATCCCCGCACTCGGGAGGCAGAGGCAGGGGGATTGCTGCGAGTTCCAGGGCAGCCTGGTCTCCAGGGCGAGAGCCGGGATAGGGTGCAAGGGTACACAGAGAAAGCCTGTCTCAGAAAACCAATAATAATAATAATAATAGTAATAAT
The DNA here is from genome assembly GCF_003668045.3 of Cricetulus griseus. Classification (NCBI taxonomy): domain Eukaryota; kingdom Metazoa; phylum Chordata; class Mammalia; order Rodentia; family Cricetidae; genus Cricetulus; species Cricetulus griseus. The sequence continues at coordinate 9,766,189 of NW_023276919.1, read as the reverse complement.
AGTAATAATAATGTTAATAATGATTATAATAGTAATAATAATAAAATAACAATAATAGTAACGGTATAACAATAATAATAGTAATAATAACAATAATAGTAATAATATTAGTAAAAATAATAATAACAGTAATAATAATAAAATAACAATAGTGATAGCAATAATAAGAATAACAATAATAATAGTAATAAAATTAATAGTAATAATAAAAGTAATTATAGCAATAATAATAGTAATAATAATAATAACGATAATAGTAATATAGTAATAATAATAGTAATAATAACAATAATAGTAATAATAATAGTAATGAAAACAATAATAATAGTAATAATAATAAGAATAATAGTAATAACAGTAATAATAGTAATAATAGTAATAATAATAACAACAACTATAATAATAGTATTAATAATTGAAATAGTAATAGTAACAATAGTAAATAATAGTAATAATAGCAATAATAATACTAATAATAAAAGTAATAGTAGTAATAATAATAGTAAAAATAATAGTAATAATAACAATAATAATAACAACATTAATAATAGTAGTACTAATAATAATAATGATAATAATAATAATAATGATGATGATAATGATAACAGTCGCCCTGGAAAGCATCCAGATGGAAACAGGAAAGCGCGCGCGCACTCAGTCAGCCCGCACGTTTCTACGTCGTCTCTGAGTCGTCACTGAGGGGCGGGGGGCTCAGAGAAGCCGCGAATCATTGGGATCCACGGAAACGACACAGGGGAGGACGGAGAGAACTGGGGAGGTCGGGGGAGGACGGGGGAGGACGGGGAGGACGGGGAGGATGGGGGAGGACGGGGAGGACAGGGAGGATGGGGGAGGACGGGGAGGACGGGGGAAGACGGGGAGGACAGGGGAGGACAGGGGGGAGGACGGGGGAGGACGGGGAGGATGGGGAGGTCGGGGGATGATGGGGAGGACGGGGAGGATGGTGGACAACGCCGGAGGACAGAGGAGGACGGGGAAGACGGGGAGGACTGCGGAGGATGGGGAGGATTGGGAGGACAGATAGGACAAGGAAGGATGGAGAGGACGGGGAGGATGGGGGAGGGGGGAGGATGGGGGGAGGACTGGGAGGACGGGGAGGACAGAGAAGATGGGGAGGACAGGGAGAATGGGGAGTATGGGTGGGGAGGACGGGGAGGACGGGGAGGACGGGGAGGTCGGTGTCCTGTATAAGACTGCGTGTCCTGTGTCATCCTTGGGTGTCCTGTGTCATCCTGGGGTGTCCTGTGTCATCATTGGATGTCCTGTGTCATCCTGGGGTGTCCTGTGTCATCCTTGGGGGTCCAGTGTCAGCCTGGGGTGTCCTGAGTCTGTGGTTTCGTGTGTCAATGTGGGGTGTACTGAGTCGTCCTAGTGTGTCCTGGGAAAGCCTGGGGTGTTCTGTGTCATGCTGGGGTGTCCTGATGCTGCCTGTTGTGTCCTGTGTCAGCCTGGCCTATCCTGAGTCAGCATGGGGTGTCTTTTGTCAGCTGGGGATGTCCTGTGTCATCTTTGGATGTCTGGAGTCATCCTGGGGTCTCCTGTGTCATCCTGGGGTGTCCTGAGCCAGCCAGGGGTGTCATTTGTAATCCTTGGGTGTCCAGAGTCAGTGTTGGGAATCCTGAGTCATCCTGGGGTGTCCTGTGTCACCCTGGAGTGTCCAAATTCAGCCTGGGGTGTCCCGTGTCACCCTGGGGTGTCCTGGTTCAGCCAGGGGTGTCCTTTGTCATCCTGGGTTGTCCTGAGTCATCCGGGATGTCCAGTGTCATCCTGGAGTGTCCTGTGTCACCCTGGGGTGCACTGTGTCAGTCTGGGATGTCCTGTGTCAGCCTGGGGTGTCCTGAGTCAGCCTGGGGTCTCCTGAGTCATCCTGGGGTGTCTTGTGTCATCCTGGGCATGCTGAGACATCCTGGGGTATCATGTGTCACCCTGAGATTTCCTTAATCAGTCTGGGGTGTCCTGTGTCATCCTTGGGTATCCTTAGTCAGCCTGGTGTGTCGTGAGTCAGCCAGGGTTGTCCTGAGTCAGCCTGGAGTGTCCTGTGTCATCCTAGGGTGTCATGTGTCATCCTGAGATGTCCATAATTAGCCTTGGGTGTCCTGTGTCATCCTAGGGTGTCCTGAGTCAGCCTGGGGTGTCCAGAGTCATCCTGGGTTGTCCTGTTTCAGCCTGGGGTTTCCTTTCTAAGCCTGGGGTGTCCTGTGTCATCCTGGGGTGTCCTGTGTCATCCTTGGGTGTCTTTTGTCAGCCTGGGGTGTCCTGAGTCAGCCTGGGGTGTCCTGAGTCAGCCTGGGGTGTCCTGAGTCATCCTGGGGATTCCTGTGTCATCCTGGGGTGTCCTGTGTCATCCTGGGATTTCCTGAGTCATCCTGTTTTGTCTTCTGTCACCCTGGGGTTTCCTATGTCAGACTGGGGTGCTGTGAGTCACCCTGGGCTTTCCTGAGTCAGACTGGTGTACTGAGTCATCCCTTGGTGTCCTGTGTCATCTTGGGGTTTCCTGAGTCGGACTGGGTTGTCCTGAATCAGTCTAGGCTGTCCTGTGTTATCCTGAGGTGTCCTGAGTCAGACTGTGATTTCCTGTGTCAGCCTGGGGTGTCCTGTGACATCCTGGGGTGTCCTGTGTCATCCTGGTGTATCTTTAGTCAGCTTGGGGTTTCCAGAGTCATCCTGGAGTGTCCTGTGTCATCCTCGGTGTCCTGAGTCAGCCTGGCATTTCCTGAGTCAGCCTGGGGTGTCCTGTGTCAGCTGTGGCGTCCTGAGTCATGCTGGGGTGTCCTGTATCATCCTGGGGTGTCCTTAGTCATCTTGGGTTTTCCTGTGTCAGCCTGTGGTGTCCTGAATCAGTCTAGGCTGTCCTGTGTCATCCTGGGGGTCGTGAGTCAGCCTGGGATTTCTAGTGTCAATCTGGGGTGTCCTGTGTCATGCTCGGGTGTCCTGTGTCAGCCTGGGGTGACCTGAGCCATCCTGGGGTGTCCTGTGTCATCCTGGTGTATCTTTAGTCAGCTTGGGGTTTCCAGAGTCATCCTGGGGTGTCCTGTGTCATCCTGGGGTGTAATGTGTCATTCTAGGGTATGCTGTGTCAGCCTGGCGTGTCCTATATTATCGTGCAGTGTCCTAAGTCAGCCTGGGGTGTTGTAAGTCATCCTGGGGTGGCCTGAGTCATCCTGGGGTGGCCTGAGTCATCCTGGGGTGTCCTGAGACAGCCTGGGGTGGCCTGAGTCATCCTGGGGTGGCCTGAGTAATCCTGGGGTGTCCTGAGACAGCCTGGGGTGGCCTGAGTCATCCTGGTGTGTCTTGAGTCAGCCTGGGTTGTTTTTGTCATCCTGTTGTGTCCTGTGTCATCCTGTTGTGCCCTGAGTCATCCTGGGCTGTCCTGTAGCATCCTCGGGTGTCCTGTGTCAGCCTGGTGTTTCTTGAGACAGTCTGTGGTGTCCTGAGCCACCCTAGGTGTCCAGAGTCATCCTGGGGTGTCCTGTGTCAACATCAGGTATCCTGAGTCAGCCTGACGTGTCCTGTGTCATCCATGGGTCTCCTGAGTCAGCCTAAGATGTCCTGTGTAAGGCTGGGGTGTGCTGTATCGTCCTCGTTGTCCTGTGAGAGCCTGGGTTAACCTAAGTCATCCTGGAGTGTCCTGAGTCATCTTGGGGTGTCCTGAGTAACCCTGGGGTGTCCAGAGTCATCCTGTTGTGTCCAGTGTCAGCCTGGAGTGTCCTCTGTCAGCCTTGAGTGTCCTGTGTCAGCTTGGTGTGTCTGGAGTCAGCCTGAGCTATCCTGAGTCAGCCTACACTGTCCTGTGTCAGCCAGGGATGTCCTGTCTCAGCCAGTGGTGTCCTGAGTAAGCCAGGGGTGTCCTGAATCACTTGGGATGCCCTGAGTCTGCCTGGGGAATCCAAAATGATCCTAGGGTGTCCAGACTCATCCTGGGTGTCCTGAGTCAGCCTGGGGAGTCCAAAGTGATCCTGGGGTGTCCTGAGTCATCCTCGGTGTACTGAGTCACCCTGGGGAGTCCTGAGTCATCCTTGGGTGTCCTGTGTCAGCCTGGGGATGGGGGACCGAATATCCCTGTTATGGAATATTCTGTGTTCCAGGCCCTGGCCACATAAACAGCTGTGGCTCAGAGTCACCATTGTATTGTTAACTAACACCAGGCTGTAGCTGTTTACCTGGCCTGAGGGTGATGTGCCTCTTATTTGCATCTGTTTGTGCCTAAGCATCTGACTAGGCCTCACCTGGGAGGAGGTGCTGGTGGTGTGGAGTAACCTAGGAGCAGAGAAGGATCCGGAGCCCAAGAGTCGTCACCACCTCCAGACACAGAAGACAGTGACCAGGAAGGAGGGAGGAAGGGAGGGAGGAAGTGAGGGAGGGAGGAAGTGAGGGAGGAAGTGAGGGAGGAAGGAAGGGAGGAAGTGAGGGAGGAAGGAAGGAAGGAAGTGAGGGAAGGAGGAAGTGAGGGAGGAAGTGAGGGAGGGAGGAAGTGAGGGAGGAAGGAAGGAAGTGAGGGAGGAAGTGAGGGAGGAAGGAAGGAGGAAGGAAGTGAGGGAAGTGTTTTTTCTGTGTAAAAACATTTTTTTTTTTGGTTTTCCGGTTGATCACCGCGACCTGACGACGCTTCCGGATCCCAAACACCCACCTTCCGCAGCTGCAGAAAGGAAACGCGGAAGCCGTCACCGCGATGAATAACGGAATAAACACGGCGCCAAAAACAACAACACCAGAGAAAAAACCAGAAACAAAACAGAAAGTAACAGGACGGGGTCACCCGCAGCTTCCGCCACAGAGTCCAGGGCCTCCTTCTGACCCCTCGGGCGTCAGGGGTCAAACGGTGCCGACAGAAAAATAATAACAATAATAACAAAAATAACAATAATACTAACAATAATAACAATATTAACAATAATATTAATAACAATTATAATATCAATAATAATAACAATAATAATAACAACAATAACAATAATAATAAAAATAATAATAAAAACAATATTAATAATACCAACAATAAGAAGAACAATAATGACAATAATAACAATCATAATAATAATAATAACAATAATAATAACAATAATAACAATATAATAATAATAATAACAATAATAATCTAACCCCGAGCTTCACATGAAGGCTCCGGAAACGGACTCCGGCCCCGGATGCTGACGACCCGGAAACTCTCACCGATGGTTTATTTTTAACTCACTGACTTTATTATATTTTATTTGCATTTTCAAAACATGGAAAACACAGAGGACGAGAGAAGGTGAGATGGGGACGTGGGACGAGTTCATCAACCAATGGACGGACAGACGGAGGGATGAATGAATGAATTAACGGAGGGATGAATTAATTAATTAACGAATGAATGAATGAATGGATGAATGAATGGGTGAAAACTCTTCGACTCCTGCGCAGCGGGACGCTGACCCCACAGTGACCTCTCTGTCTCCGCCACCGCCGTCATCCCCCTGCCGTCGTCCTTCCCCGCATCCTCCGCTCTGGTTTCCATTAAATTAATTCATCCATTTTTATTTCATTTGTTCATTAAAATTTATTTCCCGTTTGTTGTCATTTGTGTCATGGGCGGGGCGGGGCCTCGTGAGAAGGCGTGGGGGGGAGGGGCCTCGGGACAGAGGTGTGGCCTCTGGGGTGGAGTTGCCGCGGATGGGGCGGGGCCTCACGAAAGGGGCGGGACCTCTGGAGAAGGCGTGGACAAAGGGCAGGGGCGGAGCTTGGGGAGGGGCGGAACCTCGATAGGGGCGGGTCCCTGGGTGGGGGTGGGCCTTACGCAGGGGAGGGGCCTCGGGTGGGCGGGGTTAGCAGTGTGGGGACGCAGGCTCGGTGCCCCGCCCACTTCCGGGGTCGCCGAGGGGCGTGGCATCGTGTCTGCCGCTTCACCCATTGAACAGGGAGTGAAACGCGGGGCGACCCCGGGGCGGGGCCAGGGGCGGGGCACAGGGTGGGGAGAGGAGGACCGACTGACGGACACTGGGGATGAATGGATGGAGGGACGATCTATGGCTGCTGCCCTCACTTCCTGTTGGCTTCACAGTCCCTGTGCCCGCACTTCCTTTTGGTTTAGAAACCCCGCCGCCATCACTTCCTGTTGGCTTCTCCACCTGGCTGCCCTCACTTCCTGTTGGCTTCAGAACCTGGCAATGCAGCTATTGGCTCTGGCGGCCCGGGCACTGACGCGTCATCAACCCCACTCTTACAACACCGCGCAGACCACGCCACGGCGTCACAATGGCGACGGTAAACATCGCAGCCTCGGGCGTCATCGCCACCGCGACAAAAGAAAAGATGGCGTCACGTCATCGGCGCCCTGCCAGAAATAAACATGGCGACGCCTCACTCATAGCAGTCCTCGCGCCCACAACCCTTTCTGCCGCCACCGCCCGTCACGCACGGGGTCGCGGCGGGGTCACGTTAAGGTCACCCAGGGGTGGACGGGATCGCCGAGCCCCTGGGGACCGGTTTGACGCGGAAGCGGCGAGGGGAACGCGGCGGCGATTCGTGCGCAGGGGCGGTGAGGTCGCTGTCAGGAGACGTGCGGATGTGACGTCAGCGATGCCTAAAGTCCCAAAGAGCAGCTTCCTGAGAGTGTGACTCCGCCCCCTGTGACTGTGACTCTGCCCCTGTGACTGTGACTCCGCCCCTGCGACTGTGACTCCGCCCCTGTGACTGTGACTCCGCCCCTGGGACTGTGACTCTGCCCCTGTGACTGTGACTCCGCCCCTGTGACTGTGACTCCACCCTGTGATTGTGACTCCGCCCCTGTGACTGTGACTCCGCCCCTGGGACTGTGACTCCACCCCTGTGACTGTGACTCCTCCCCTGTGACTGTGACTCCGCCCCTGTGATTGTGACTCCACCCCTGTGACTGGGACTCCGCCCCTGGGACTGTGACTCCACCCCTGGACTGTGACTCCGCCCCTGGGACTGTGACTCCGCCCCTGTGACTGTGACTCCTCCCCTGTGACTGTGACTGTGTGACCCTGTGACTGTGACTCCGCCCCTGTGACTGTGACTCCACCCCTGTGACTGTGACTCCGCCCCTGTGACTGTGACTCCACCCCTGTGACTGTGACTCCACCCCTGTGACGGTGACTCCTCCCCTGTGACTGTGACTCCTCCCCTGGGACTGTGACTCTGCCCCTGTGACTGTGACTCCTCCCCTGTGACTGTGACTCCGCTCCTGTGACTATGACTCCTCCCCTGTGACTGTGACTCCGCCCCTGTGACTGTGACTCCACCCCTGTGACGGTGACTCCGCCCCTGTGACTGTGACTCCACCCCTGTGACTGTGACTCCACCCCTGTGACGGTGACTCCTCCCCTGTGACTGTGACTCCGCTCCTGTGACTGTGACTCCTCCCCTGTGACTGTGACTCCACCCCTGTGACTGTGACTCCGCCCCTGTGACTGTGACTCCGCCCCTGTGACTGTGACTCCCCCCTGTGACTGTGACTCCGCCCCTGTGACTGTGACTCCCCTGTGACTGTGACTCCGCCCCTGTGACTGTGACTCCACCCCTGTGACTGTGACTCCGCCCCTGTGACTGTGACTCCACCCCTGTGACTGTGACTCCGCCCCTGTGACTGTGACTCCTCCCCTGTGACTGTGACTCCTCCCCTGGGACTGTGACTCTGCCCCTGTGACTGTGACTCCTCCCCTGTGACTGTGACTCCGCTCCTGTGACTATGACTCCTCCCCTGTGACTGTGACTCCGCCCCTGTGACTGTGACTCCACCCCTGTGACGGTGACTCCGCCCCTGTGACTGTGACTCCACCCCTGTGACTGTGACTCCACCCCTGTGACGGTGACTCCTCCCCTGTGACTGTGACTCCGCTCCTGTGACTGTGACTCCTCCCCTGTGACTGTGACTCCACTCCTGTGACTGTGACCCCTGTGACTGTGACTCTGTGACACCCCTGTGACTGTGACTCCCCCCTGTGACTGTGACTCCGCCCCTGTGACTGTGACTCCGCCCCTGTGACTGTGACTCTGTGACTGTGCCCCTGTGACTGTGACTCCGCCCCTGTGACTGTGACTCCGCCCCTGTGACTGTGACTCCGCCCCTGTGACTGTGACTCCGCCCCTGTGACTGTGACTCCGCCCCTGTGACTGTGACTCCCCCTGTGACTGTGACTCCGCCCCTGTGACTCTGACTCCGCCCCCTGTCTCCGATGATGACGTAAACAACAGTGATGTCAACGACTACAATAATAATAAACAATAACGACGGCAGATGCGGGCCCCGCGGGTGACGGGCGCCGTGGTGGGCGGGGCTCCATGGGGCAGGAGACTACACCCTGGTGTCAATCACACCCTTAGCCCCGCCCCCTCCCTTCCTGTCGTCCAATCTCGGGTGCAGCCTATGATCCCCGCCCACCCAGGCAGCTGTGACTGACAGGTCGACTACCCAGGGGCGGGGTTAGAGTTGACTGATGGGAGGGGACACGTCCAGCGTTGATACACACAACAGGGAAGGGGCGGGGCCGCTCGTGATTGACAGCAGAGGTCTGGAGTGGGCGAGACTTACGATTGATTCGCTTCTCACACCACAGGGGGCGTGGCTTCAGGGTGTTGATTAACCCGTTAGGTCCCTGGGGCTGGGCTGAGGGTTGAATGACAGCCAGAACCACGGTGGGCAGGGCCCGAGTTTTGATTGATGTTGAACCACGGGAGGGGGGCGGGGCTCGCATTGATTGACAGATTTAGTCCCTGGGGGCGGGTCTTAGGGTTGATCCACTTGTCAGTCCGCAGGAGGCGGGGCCAACGCGTGTTGATTGTCAGGTCGGGGCCCGAGTGGGCGGTGACCGCGTTGATTGACACCCAGGTGGGCGGGGCCCGAGCCGCAAACTTTGCCCTGAGTCTGGGATTTAAAGGTGTGGGCGGGGCCTCAGCGGGGAGGGAGGGGCCTCTGCGGGGGGAGGGAACCTCAGCGGGGAGGGCGTGGCCCCAGGTCTGCGTAAACGACCCCGCGTCTGGGTCCTGGCGCGTGGGGCGTGGCCGGCGGTGTAGACGCGGCCCCGCCCCTCCCGGGTTCCGCATCCGGGGTCCGAGCGTCATCATCCGCACCCTCGACCTCAGGGCGGCGTCTACGCGGGTCCGGACCCGAACCCGGGACCCCAACCCCGACCCGCCCCTCAGTCCGGAATTGCGTCATTCGCGTCTACACCGCCCACAGCGGGAGCCGGGGGAGGAGGATCCGCGTCTACGCGGGCGGCGGGGGCGTGGTTGGGGTGGGGGCGTGGCCCATGCGTACACGCCGCGGCCGCCAACAGACTGGACCCCGGACCCCGGGGCAGGAAAATCGCCAAGGAATCCGGATCCGGGGCAAAAATCGCCAAAAAAAAACTCGGATTCGGGACCGAAAATCCGCATAGGGGGCAGAAAAGTCGCCAAATATTCGGATCCGGGGCAGAAATTCTGCACCAGGGTCAAAAGAAATCGGATGTGGCGCAAAGATCGCGAAAGAACTCGCATAGGGGGCAAAAATCGCCAAGAAATTCGGATCCGGGAGCAAAAACCCGCTGAAAAAACCGAATCCGGAGCAAAAATCGCGAAAGTTAATTCGCCAAGGAAGCGAATCCCGGTCGAAAATTCCGGGTCCGGGAAAAAAAAATTATTATTATTATTATTAAATTATTATTATTATTATTTTATTTATTATTATTATTATTGCCGTTGTTGTTGTTTATTTTTTATTTTTATCACTTTCATGTTAATTTTGGGGTTCTGACTGCGGGGCGGGGCGGAGCTGGGGCGAGGCCGGGGAGTCCCGCCCAGCCCAGAAGCCACGCCCACCCAGGGAGCTCCGCCCACACCAGGATCCCCGCCTACAGGGAGCCCCGCCCACCCCGCGTGGATTCCGTTTTATCGTCATCGTCGTTGCTGATTTTGGACTTGATTCTTTCTCGACTCCAAGGTCGCGGGTCACGTGGTGAGGGTGGGCGGTCCTCGTGGTGACGGTGGGCGGGGCTGTAGGGTGGGCGGGGCTTCTGGGGTGGGCGGGGCTGTAGGGTGGGCGGGGCTTAAGTTCCCGGGATTTTCCACGTTACTGTTACTGCTGACATCGTTGTTTAAAGGAGATTTTTCTTGGAGTCGGGGGCGGGGCCGGGAGGTCAGGGGCGGGGCAGGGAGGGGTCAGGGGCGGGCCGGGAGGTCACGGGCGAGGCCGGGAGGGTCAGGGTGCGGGGCCCGGGAGGGTCAGGGCGGGCCGGGAGGGGTCAGGGGCAGGGAGGTCAGGGGCGGGGCCGCGAGGGTCAGGGGCGGGAGGGTCAGGGCGGGGGGGAGGTCAGTGGGCGGGGCAGGGAGGGTCAGGGGCGGGGCCGGGAGGTCAGGGCGGGGCAGGGGGGGTTCAGGTGCGGGCCGGAGGGTCAGGGGCGGGGCCGGGAAGGTCAGGGTGGGGAGGGTCAGGGCGGGGCCGGAGGGTCCAGGGATGGGGCCGGTAGGGGTCAAGGGCGGCACGGGAGAATCACGGGGCGGGGCCAGGAGGTCAGCGGGCGGCCGGGAGGGTCAGGGGCGGGGCCGGGAGGGTCAGGGGCGGCGCCGGGAGGGTCAGGGGCGGGGCCGGAGGGTCAGGGGCGGGGGCCGGGGGGTCAGGGCGGCGCCGGAGGGTTTGGGTGGGGCCGGGAGGGTCAGGGCGGGCCGGCAGGGTCAGGGGCGGGGCGGCAGGTCAGGGCGGGGGCCAGCGCTGCTGTTGCATTTTCAGGTGTCTGTGCTGAGCTCTCAGCGTCCCTGGGTCACGCAGCTGCTGTAATTCACAGTGTATTTTATCTGACGTCTCCAGCGCTGCTGTTGCATTTTCAGGTGTCTGTGCTGAGCTCTCAGCGTCCCTGGGTCACGCAGCCGGCTGTAATTCACAGTGTATTTTATCTGACGTCTCCAGCGCTGCTGTTGCATTTTCAGGTTTCTGTGCTGAGCTCTCAGCGTCTCTGGGTCACGCAGCTGCTGTAATTCACAGTGTATTTTATCTGACGTCTCCAGCGCTGCTGTTGCATTTTCAGGTTTCTGTGCTGAGCTCTCAGCGTCCCTGGGTCACGCAGCTGCTGTAATTCACAGTGTATTTTATCTGACGTCTCCAGCGCTGCTGTTGCATTTTCAGGTTTCTGTGCTGAGCTCTCAGCGTCCCTGGGTCACGCAGCTGCTGTAATTCACAGTGTATTTTATCTGACGTCTCCAGCGCTGCTGTTGCATTTTCAGGTGTCTGTGCTGAGCTCTCAGCGTCCCTGGGTCACGCAGCTGCTGTAATTCACAGTGTATTTTATCTGACGTCTCCAGCGCTGCTGTTGCATTTTCAGGTGTCTGTGCTGAGCTCTCAGCGTCCCTGGGTCACGCAGCTGCTGTAATTCACAGTGTATTTTATCTGACGTCTCCAGCGCTGCTGTTGCATTTTCAGGTGTCTGTGCTGAGCTCTCAGCGTCCCTGGGTCACGCAGCTGCTGTAATTCACAGTGTATTTTATCTGACGTCTCCAGCGCTGCTGTTGCATTTTCAGGTTTCTGTGCTGAGCTCTCAGCGTCCCTGGGTCACGCAGCTGCTGTAATTCACAGTGTATTTTATCTGACGTCTCCAGCGCTGCTGTTGCATTTTCAGGTTTCTGTGCTGAGCTCTCAGCGTCCCTGGGTCACGCAGCTGCTGTAATTCACAGTGTATTTTATCTGACGTCTCCAGCGCTGCTGTTGCATTTTCAGGTGTCTGTGCTGAGCTCTCAGCGTCCCTGGGTCACGCAGCCGGCTGTAATTCACAGTGTATTTTATCTGACGTCTCCAGCGCTGCTGTTGCATTTTCAGGTTTCTGTGCTGAGCTCTCAGCGTCTCTGGGTCACGCAGCCGGCTGTAATTCACAGTGTATTTTATCTGACGTCTCCAGCGCTGCTGTTGCATTTTCAGGTTTCTGTGCTGAGCTCTCAGCGTCCCTGGGTCACGCAGCTGCTGTAATTCACAGTGTATTTTATCTGACGTCTCCAGCGCTGCTGTTGCATTTTCAGGTGTCTGTGCTGAGCTCTCAGCGTCCCTGGGTCACGCAGCCGGCTGTAATTCACAGTGTATTTTATCTGACGTCTCCAGCGCTGCTGTTGCATTTTCAGGTTTCTGTGCTGAGCTCTCAGCGTCTCTGGGTCACGCAGCTGCTGTAATTCACAGTGTATTTTATCTGACGTCTCCAGCGCTGCTGTTGCATTTTCAGGTTTCTGTGCTGAGCTCTCAGCGTCCCTGGGTCACGCAGCTGCTGTAATTCACAGTGTATTTTATCTGACGTCTCCAGCGCTGCTGTTGCATTTTCAGGTGTCTGTGCTGAGCTCTCAGCGTCCCTGGGTCACGCAGCTGCTGTAATTCACAGTGTATTTTATCTGACGTCTCCAGCGCTGCTGTTGCATTTTCAGGTTTCTGTGCTGAGCTCTCAGCGTCTCTGGGTCACGCAGCTGCTGTAATTCACAGTGTATTTTATCTGACGTCTCCAGCGCTGCTGTTGCATTTTCAGGTTTCTGTGCTGAGCTCTCAGCGTCTCTGGGTCACGCAGCTGCTGTAATTCACAGTGTATTTTATCTGACGTCTCCAGCGCTGCTGTTGCATTTTCAGGTTTCTGTGCTGAGCTCTCAGCGTCCCTGGGTCACGCAGCTGCTGTAATTCACAGTGTATTTTATCTGACGTCTCCAGCGCTGCTGTTTTATTTCAGCAGCCTGTGAAAACTGTGAGGCTGATGATCTGTGATTTCTCCTCCCGTCTGGAGTCCCCAGGCGGCGGCTGCGTTCACAGGACGCACAGACGCTGACCGAGGGACGCGCGCACGGACACCGAGGGTTTATTTTATTTTCTCCCCTCAGGCTCGCGTTGACCGTGACACCGAGGCCGCGGTTTCCTCCCGACGGCGCTCAGACGCCGCTCCTCCTCCTCCTCCTCCTCCTCCTCCTCCTCCTCCTCACCGTCCTCATCGCCTCCCGGAGCCGCTGCACCCTCTGCCCACGGCGCCAACCTCAAAATCAGCAACCGCGCCGGGCGGAGGTGGCGCCGCCTTTAATCCCCGCACTCGGGAGGCAGAGGCAGGGGGATGGCTGCGAGTTCCAGGGCAGCCTGGTCTCCAGGGCGAGAGCCGGGATAGGGTGCAAGGGTACACAGAGAAAGCCTGTCTCAGAAAACCAATAATAATAATAATAATAATAACAGTAATAGTAATAATAGTAATAGTGATAATAAAAATAATAGTAATAATGATAGTAACAGCAATAACAATAGTAATAACAATAATAATAATAACAATAGTAATAATAACAATAATAGTTGCAATAGCAGCAATAATAATACTAATAGTAATAATAATAACTAAATAATACTAAACAATAGTAAGAGTAATAATAATAACAGTAATAGCAATAATAGCAATAATAGTAATAATAAAAGGAACAATAGTAATAACAGGAAAGCGCGCGCGCACTCAGTCATCCCGCAGGACGACGGTTCCTACGTTTCTACGTCATCTCTGCATCGTCACTGAGGGGCGGGGGGTTCGGAGTCTCCGTGAATCATTGGGATCCACGGAAACGACACAGGGGAGGACAGGGGGGGAGGACGGGGAGGACGGGGAGGACGGGGATGACGGGGGAGGGGGAGGACAGGGGAGGACGGGGAGGACAGGGAGGACAGAGAGGATGGGGGAGGATGGATAGGACGGGGATGACGGGGGAGGGGGAGGACAGGGGAGGACGGAGAGGATGGCGAGGACGGAGAGGATGGGGATGATGGGGAGGATGGGGATGATGGGAGGATGGGGAGGTTGGGGAGACGGGGAGAATGGGGGAGGATGGGTGGGGAGGACGGGGAGGACGGGGAAGGATGGAGAGGACGGGGATGATGGGGAAGGGGGAAGGACGGGGGAGGACTGGGAGGACGGGTGGGGAGGACGAGGAGGGGGTAAGATGGGGAGGACGGGGAAGATGGGGAGGACAGGGAGGACGGGGGAAGACAGGGAGAATGGGAAGGATGGGGAGTACGGGTGGGGAGGACGGGGAGGACAGGGAGGACGGGGAGGATTGGGAGTACGGGTGGGGAGGACGGGGAGGACGTGGAGGTCGGGGTCCTGTATAAGACTGCGTGTCCTGTGTCATCCTTGGGTGTCCTGTGTCAACCTGGGGTGACCTGAATCACTCGTGGTGTCCTGAGTCTCCCTGGGGTGTCCACAGTAGTCGTGGGGTGTCCTGAGTCATCCTGGGGTTTCCTGAGTCATCCTGGGGTTTCCTGAGTCATCCTGGGGTGTCCTGAGTCATCCTGGGGTGTCCTGTGTCAGCCTGGTGTGTCCTGGTTCAGCCTGGGATGTCCTGTGTCATCCTAGGTTGTCCAGAGACAGCCTCGGGTGTCCTGAGTCATCCTGTGGTTTCCTGTGTCATCTTGGGATATCCTGTGTCTGCCTGGGGTGTCCTGAGTCATCCTGGGGTCTCCTGGGTCATCATGGAGAGTCCTGAATTTTCCAGGGACGTCCTGTGACCCGTCCAGCAGGCCAGGTTATTCGCGGGTCTCGAGGGGGTTGTCACCTAAAGGGGTCATGAGGGCGAGAGAGGAGGGAGACCTTGCGGCGCAAGAAAGGACAAGAGTCCGTCTGTGCAATGTCAAGGTCTCGTTTATTGAAAGGTAAAGCTTGCTTATATGCAGGGGATTTTTACTCAGGGCGGGGTAAGGGAGCAGGAGGAATGGAAAATTTTCAAGAGGAAATAGAGGCAAGGTAAATCTTAGCCCATGGTCCCATTGTTAGCGAACCGCAGCTATTTCTGAGAAAAGGGAGAACATTTTGCAACATGTATTGTGCAGCTTATCCGGAAAAAACATCTTGTAGTCACAGCAGCGATTCTGGTCATCTAACAATGATTAACTCTTGACTCAGTATGAGGCCCCTTTTGGCCCTCGACAATTCCCCCTTCTGTATACAAAAAGGGATGATGAATCTTATTATCAAGAGAGCCCCTGTCTTAGGCCGCATAGGCTGCGCCCCTGGACAGGCAACGTGCCTTGTTGAGCCGGTCTTGACGACCTCTGTACGTTGTTGCCCCCTGTTCCAGGACCTATGCATACTCCCGTCATTGAGTACTCCCTTGCTGCATCAATCTTGAGTTATTAAACCTGAGTCCTTGATTACTGAACCTGAGCTCTTGCTGCGACCCTCGCTCCTCCCCCGGGTCAGCTGCTACTAATTTGTGGTAATGGACCGAAATACTTTTAGGTAAGGCCGAATCAATTTGTCTTTTAATAAGCTGGGTTAGCCGTTGAAGGGCCCATGGGCCAAAAGAAAGAAGCAATAGGAAAACAATTAAGGGGGCTATAATAGTTGGGAGTAAAGTAGACAACCAGGGGGATCCCTGTAGCAAATTTGAGAACCATCCTTTTTGGTTCTCAAACTCTCTCTTTCTTTTAGCCAACCGTTCTCTCAGGATTTCCATAGACTCTTTGACAATGCCAGTATGGTCAGCATAGAAACAACATTCTTCCCTTAAAGCAGCGCAAAGGCCACCTTCCTTAAGGAACAGGAGATCCAGCCCTCTTCTATTTTGCAAAACCACCTCGGATAGAGAGGTCAGCGATTTTTCCAGAGCACTGATGGATCTTTCTATGGCCTCAAGATCCGTGTTCATAGCTATTTGTAATTGCAACAGTTGATTGTTTTGTACAAGGGCAGCTGTTCCGGTTCCTATACCGGCAACAAGGCCACCAATCCCCAGCATAAGGGCAATGGTCATAGAGACAGGCTCTCTCATCACTCTGCGCTGTGCCTGTGAGACCAGTATCTCCCCTGAATAGTATTTGATTTGAGGCCAAAGCTGTACCAAAATGCAATATTCATGTGAAACATCAAGGCTTAAAGCAAATATACAGGGTGTTAATCCTGTGTTGCAAGCCCAATAGGTACCATTGGGTGCCTCAAGATAGTAGCTTCCTATATAGGGAATTATAGTTTTATTGCAAAACTGGGTGTAACTGGAGGGCACCTTTCCTAAACAAAGCCCTTGTCCTGAAACTCCGGGCAGGGTAAGTTGGTGAGGGACAGCCCTGCACCTTGCTGATGGGGAGGTGATATTGGATGTACTGGCCATAAAGGCAATCCCTTCATAATAGGGGGGCTCAGCAGACAAGCAGAGCCAGCAATCTCGAGTAGAATTAGGACTGGATGCATTGAGTGCTAGATAGGCTCCCTGTACCAAATTGAATAATCTATCTACAGTGCCTGGATCCGGGCTAATAGAGGGGGTAATTGGGGTAAGCTTAGGGGTAGATGACTGGGCCGGAGTTTGAGCGGGCTTAGGCAGAGTCTTTATCCCTCGATCGGGGAGGACCGGATTTGGGCCTACAGGTTTTGAAGGGGGGTCAGTCTCATGCTAAACCCGTCATGGAGGACGCTACAGCCGTTGGGAAGGGTCGGCATCTGGCTTGCGGCACCACGATATTTCCCGTCATGGACGGCTCCAAGGCCAAGGAAATCGGGAGGTTCGATGTTCAAGGCCTGAAAAATCCAGTCCTTTAGGACTGGGGGGAGGGTTATTATCGTCAGGCAGCTCAGAATCTAATGCCGCTAGGCGATGGTAGTGAACCAAAACCGGTTTTTCGAGGATGGCGTCAATCTGGTACTTAATGAATCTGGTTAGTTTCTGAAAAGGTAAGGGTGACAGTTTAAGTAGTCAATCTAGTAGAACTGGCAAGGTAGAAATTAAATGCCTGCAATTCCCTCAGAAAAGGGAGGGGTGGAAGAATAGCAGACCCAACCGTCCTCTATAAGGGAGTGGCTGGCTTGATGGAGGGCCTGAACAGTAGGGTTAATTAAGGATAGAATAAGGTCAGCGGAAAAGGGAGCTCCTGGGGGGAAAAATGGTCAGGGGTTCCCTAGTCTGGAGAGGCCCCTAAGGCTAAAGTATATAAGTCAACTATTAGGGGGGGAAAGGAGGGGGTGGTCGCAATAGTTGTGAAGGCATTGACAGCATCAGTTGGCAGCATCATTGGCAGGGTTGATGATCATCCAGGTGTAGTTGTAGATCTGATAAGGGCTTCCAGTGGCAATGGCAATCGAAGGCGGGAACACACAAGTAGCCAAAAAGACAGCATCTTTTATCTAGAATTAAGCAGAATTAGAAGGCTCCTCAGGGGCTTTCCCTGGGTGGATTAAGAAGGCATTTAGGCAACCATCTAGCATATTTGGCCTGAGTATCAAAAATATATGTATGTCCTTTTCCCCAGATGAGGACCGGATCTGGTCCGTGCCATTTGTAAGTTAGGGGATCTTTTTATAAGGCTTAAGCATAATTTTGAGCCATTTATGGATGCCAGAGGCGATCTGAGGCTGATTTTTCTGTAGGATCATACATGAGGAAATTTAGCATAGACAATGTATGGTATAGAATTCCTCCTCCTTAGGCAACCTGGTGGCCGCCCATTCTCTGGAGGTCATCATATTGATGCCGAATTTAGTGCAGACATAGCGCATTACAGCCTAGAACTCCTGTCTCAGCCTCCCGAGTGCTGGGATTAAAGGCGTGCGCCACCAATGCCTGGCCTGTGCGTCCCGCCGGCTCAGGAGCCGCTGCTGCCCGAGCTGCGGGCTCGCCTCATGTCTCATTGCCGCTATAAAAGCACGGAGGCAGGTGTTTCACTCCAAGCAGCATGCTGCATCCCCAAAGGCCCAACCGTCCCTGCCGCTAGGGGCTCGGGCTCGACAGGCAGGTCCATGCGAACTGGGCGGGACTAGGCCATATGGGCTGTTCTGGTAGCACCGGTATCGGGAATTAAGCACAAAATTGCTGGAAAGCTTTGTTAGTGTATCTAGACCCATTATCTGTTTTTATAACTTTTGGCATTCCCATGCAGTCAAAACATCTTAAACAGTGACTTATAACATGCCTGGTGGCTTCTCCTGTTTGTGGAGTGGCACATTTTTAACTTGCCAAACTCTGTAATGTGAGTCACATCCATTCGCCATAAATGGTTGGGGAGCAGGCCTTGAGGATTTATCCTTAAATTAGCCATAGCCATATTATAAACATTTTTTATATTGTTTGATGATTTGACCAGCAGTCTCGCTGGTTAAGCCAAATTTCTTACTTAGACTTTTGTTATTATGATGAAGAAAAGTTACAAGCCTGTCGAGCTTTTTTTATTTAAGGCAAATCAACTGATTTTGTTAATCAGATAATTCATTTCATTTGGCTAGTAATCAGGGAAAGGCCTATTTAATAGGTTCCCATTGTGACCCATAAACATGATTCTTAGGTGAATATCATTTTGAATTTGCTTAAATAATATTTTGACTTGACTATTATTAGACCCTGTGTATGGGACTGTTTTTGTTACCTTATAAGCCTTAAATATATAGTGACTGTCAGTAACTCTCCCAATAGACTATTGGAAAAAATTAACATAGCATTTTTTTTAAAGGACTGCTTTTTACAATTTTGGAAATACAAAAGAATTTATAGTGTAAATTGTAACAGTCCATGAGCTAGAAACTGATTATCAATTCTTCCTAAAAATTGGGCAAAGGCAATCGCATATGACTCATTGTTTTGAAACCATCAATTAAACTGTTGCTTAGAGTCGGAGACATGTATCATACTTGGTTTTTTTCTAAAATATTTTTTGAAATCTATATGGCATTTTTGTACCATGTAGGCTAATGCTTTAAAATAAGGGTTTAAAATATTTAGGCTGGTGAACCATAGTAATGGTTTTGCATAGTCAATATATCTGATGATGCTGAATCGCCTCCTCCAATAATAGAACTTGTCTACCTTTCTAGTTAGCTGTTTGGGTATATCTGGATCATTATCTCCTTATAGAATTTTACTTAAAAGATTTAAATCATCATTAGATGTCCCAAAAAAGGCATTTAACCAATGAATATTTTATAACAATTTTTAAAAAATTTATTTAAAGATTTTTAAACTATCTTTTCTAATTGTTATCTATTAAGCCTTAAATTTTTTTTTTTTTAGAATATAACATATATCTTTAATAATTTTCTAGATTTATTTAGAGTTTTTGAGTAGCCTTTTCTAACCTAACCTTTGAGGCTGACAAGCTGATAAAATCTCATTTGCATCTTGGCTGACCTGGCTTAAATTTGCATATGAAAAAACATTTAAGCTGTGAATCTAACAGGTTGGCTCTTTTTTGAGGCTTTTTATAAACCTTTTTTAAAATCATGTTTTAACTTTAATTTTTAGATTTTTTTTTAAACCATAAAAATTTAGTAAGACCTGTATCCTCTCATCTGTCAAATTTTACAGAATCATCCATAGAATCCTCATGCCTCTAAGCTAACGCTATAGGCTTTTGCTAACTTTTTAATTGACTGTCTCCTAGGGCTGAAATCAAAATTTTTCCTGCTAAGACATTAATTGACTGATTGGATGCTCCTTTTGGCAATGTTAAAATGATTTTGATATTTTTAAAACAATATCTGAGGCAATGTAAATATCTCTCTAATCATATCCAAGGCAATTTAGGCATTTTCATTCATCCGCATTCATAAATTCACAATCACATCACGCATCCAGGTGTGGCCACACCGTTCATTCATAACTTGCATACGTCTCACATTTCTCCTTTTGCCTAGGTTATGATCAGTTTGTTGAAAAGAAAAATCCCTAATTGAAATTTCTAATATAGCAGCTATAGCCAATCATTGAAATATGAGCATCCAAAATTTGAACAATTCTAAGCTTAAATATGTTGTCCTTTTTTCTCTATAAGTCTCAAAAAGTTTCTGTCTGGCTGTATCAATAGTATTTATATATGTATTAATTAGCCATCAACTATGGCGGCATCTCCCAAGGCTGGAAGTTACCACGTGGAGGCAGGCTGTCCGCCAGCCCGGCAGCCATTTTGTCTAGCCTGCCGCAGATGCCAGCATGAGGTGGTACCAAGCCGCTGGCTGAGGGCCGGCAGACCCTGGCCGCTGCCATGGCTGGCTGACCTTGGCCTTAGCTCGACCATGCCCTCTGAGCCGCTGAAAAATCTGTGGCTGTATTTTGGGCATAAGCCTGATCCCTTATTCTTTCTTTTGTTGGGACTCTGTCTGACCTGGAGCTCTTTCTGCATATGCCCAAAGCGACCTCTAGAAGGCCTTATGTATTTCCTTCTCCCTGTACCTTGCTTTCTGTATAGGAATAACTTATTTTTAACTGAATTTCCTGTAAGGCAGCCATCATCGATAATCCCTGAGTGTAAGCTAGGTCCATATCTGAAAAATTCTTAATGAATTCACCATATCAGTCCTCCTCCTGTGAGGCCTTAGTGTGGTCTGGCATGCATTACCAACATTATCATAGGCTAGCTATTTTATAATCAAAGTTCCCAACATCTGTGTCTCTAACATTTTTGTAAAATTCCATATAGGCCTAGAAATCAATTCTTAATCAACTCCCTAGGTCCCTGCCTGGTCTCTATAACAAATATCCTCCTCTTGACCGGCAGGCCTTGGTTATCCACTTTTAATTTCCTAGGGGTGAGGCTTCTATAGTAATATTCCCTATCAGCCTCTGTTGGTCTATACTGGACACAAGCCATTAATAGTTCCTAGAGCTGTTTGAATGGTATTGGCACATGTATCCTGCTATGTTCCCCTGAGCCATTTTCTCTGACCCAAGAAACCTGTAAATTTCTTATCTCATGTAAGCAATTTTGTTAAAATTTTTAAGTCTCTTAGCTCTTGCTGAATTTTACCATTGAGTATTTGCCTTTCTGAATTTCCAGCTTAAAACGAAAGAAGGAGGTGAAGGCTCTCCAATTTGGTACTTATTAACTCTCTCTCCCTGCTCATCCCAATTATTTGTCCTGTATATTCTTTACTATCTAGCCATCTCTAAGTAGGCGCGGATTTTTTTTTTTTTTGTTCTCCATTACATTCCTAGATATCTCCTGAGGGCCTGCGTGTATGCGAGGCCGCACCTAGTCTTCCTAAGCCCCTGAGAAACTCAAAATGCTGCATCATGGCAGTGGCTTTTGTAAGCAGGAAGGATCCTTTTAAAACGTTTAAACTCTGAAATCTCCTGTACTTGAGCAGTCTAAGCTTCTACTATCTGTTTTTAGTTTGGGGTTTGGACTAAAGACAGGGTAATTTTTAAGGTTTTTAGGAGAATGAGGCTCAAGGCCCGTAACTAAAAGTCTGTGAGGGAACTGCCTCAGCTCCCTTTTCTATGAGCAATCTGTTAAGGTCCTTCTCCGACCTTTTTCCAAGTTAGGGATGAATGTCTGGGCTTTTTAAAATGACCCATGGACATTTTTTTTTTTTTTTTTGACAAAAGGCAAAAAACTGAATCAAGTCCTTACATTTTACTCAAACTCCTCTTTCCCGAAAGGAAGTGTTTGACTTCCTTAGACAATTTGGCCCATATTATCGAACGGAATGAGGGGGGACTTACCAGGGAATCAGTCACTCATGAGCGGTGAGAACTTTTCCCTCTGTCTCAGATTCCTTAAGAATATCTCTGATAACTCCATAAAAACTAAAGAAGGAATCTGGGATCTCCTCTCCCTTTTTGAGGAGACCATTAATATCCTTTCCCACTTTATTCCAACTTAGTGGATGAATGCCAGGCCCATGAATCACCAGCCAAGGACATTTCTCCTCCACAAAACAACAACAACAACAACAAAAAATTAAAGAGATCCTTTTTCTTAACTCTACTTCCTCTCTCCCTAAGACTACTCTTTATTTCTCTGATAAAGAGGGCCTCCTTAGAGGCTGAATTGCCCATGACGATAATGGGACAGCAGTACTTACCTCGAGACAGACCGGTGCACGAGCGATGCAGGGCGTCTCCATTTTGGGTCGGCTAGCCTCTTCTTCTCTTAGCGCTGTCCGGAGACCACCGTACCTCGAGCCTCACGTTTGGGCGCCACTTGACCCGTCCAGCAGGCCAGGTTATTCGCGGGTCTCGAGGGGGTTGTCACCTAAAGGGGTCATGAGGGCGAGAGAGGAGGGAGACCTTGCGGCGCAAGAAAGGACAAGAGTCCGTCTGTGCAATGTCAAGGTCTCCTTTATTGAAATGTAAAGCTTGCTTATATGCAGGGGATTTTTACTCAGGGCGGGGTAAGGGAGCAGGAGGGCGGGGTAAGGGAGCAGGAGGAATGGAAAATTTTCAAGAGGAAATAGAGGCAAGGTAAATCTTAGCCCATGGTCCCATTGTTAGCGAACCGCAGCTATTTCTGAGAAAAGGGAGAACATTTTGCAACATGTATAGTGCAGCTTATCCGGAAAAAACATCTTGTAGTCGCAGCGATTCTGGTCATCTAACAATGATTAACTCTTGATTCAGTATGAGGCCCCTTTTGGCCTTCGACATTAAACCCCAAGTTTTCCCGGTTAGCCAGGCCGTATAGGTTGCCTTCCCTCGGTTAGTGAAGTTAATTCTTAAAGGGAGGCAAAGAGTTCCTTTGCAAGTTTGCTCCCAGTCCCCAAAACTATGGGGACTACATTGGAGGGGTTGCGAGTAGTTCCGCTTGACAGTTATCAGATCCCAGGAGGAGCTGGGTTTCCAATAAGCATCCCCGGTAGTTTCGCAACCCCACTTAGCACAGAAATACTCAGTATATCCCCCGCACCCAGAGCCCCGGGGCTGCCCCTCCCGGGGACATACATAGAAATCAAGTCTGGCTAGCTCACACTGGGTTATCTTATTACTACAGCCAAATCGGCGGTTTCCTCTACCCCTGTAGGTTGTCATCTCATCTGCTCCTATAGTCAGGATATCCCAGGTTTCTAGACCTGCGGCTAAATGGCAAAAATCAGGGGTGAGTGTAGGCCACCAGGTACCGGGTGGCTGAAGGCTAGTGACTGACCAGACGACCTCCTCTGTCTGGGATATCACCTGCCAAGTTAGCTGCTGGGGGGCATGTGGGGCTCCTTTAACTAGGGCTGAGAAATGGAAAAGCATCGAGCATAGTGAAATGATTAAACATCGCGTAAAAGTCTTATCTTGAGTGGGTTTTGAGTGCGCTGTAGTTTCCATTTTGGGGTCTCGTTCGTCACCCAATTCTCGCTGGTGTTGGCCTTCTTGGCATGTGAGGCGTGGACCCATGCTGCGATCCCGTCCACCTTTAGTGCCGTGGGGGTGGTCAGAAGCACGGTGTAGGGGCCTTTCCAGCGAGGCTCAAGAGTCTTAGACTGGTGGCGTCTGATGTATACGGAGTCCCCAATC
Source organism: Cricetulus griseus (assembly GCF_003668045.3). NCBI lineage: Eukaryota > Metazoa > Chordata > Mammalia > Rodentia > Cricetidae > Cricetulus > Cricetulus griseus. The sequence goes on along the minus strand of NW_023276919.1, from coordinate 9,743,002 downwards.
TGGAAGGGGTGAGGTACAGCAGGGTTTCCGGCCTGGTACACTGCAGCCAATGGTTTCCAGATCTGGTTTTGAATAATCTGGAGTGCTCGTAGTCGGGCCTGAAGGGATGGGGGGTTAACGGAGTGGTTAGGATCAGCAGGGAACACATCCATAATAGGTGGGGGTCCTCCGAACAAAATCTCAAAAGGTGTGAGCCCATGTACCGAGGGGGTATTCCGAACCCTAAATAGGGCCATGGGCAGGAGCTGTACCCAGTCCTTAGCGCCAGTCTCTAAGGCTAATTTGGTCAGGGTCTCTTTAATTGTTCGGTTTGCCCGTTCTACCTGACCTGAACTTTGGGGGCGATATGCACAATGTAATTTCCAATTGATCCCCAATGTTTTGGCCACCATCTGACTTACCTGGGAGACAAAGGCAGGTCCGTTGTCGGACCCTATTACCTTAGGCAGTCCGAACCTCGGAAAGATCTCTTCAAGAATCTTCTTGACCACCACCTGGGCGGTCTCATGCTTAGTAGGAAAAGCCTCAGTCCATCCTGAAAAGGTGTCTATAAAAACCAGGAGGTACCTATTCCCAAAGCTACCGGGTCTGATTTCGGTGAAATCCACTTCCCAGTTGGTCCCTGGACGTTCTCCTCTTACCCTGGTTCCCTCAGGCAACTTGAACCGTCCTGTATTCACCTTTGCACAGGGGGTACAGGTGCTAGTGATCTGTTGGATGAGAGCATTGAGGTTGTGGATATAGTAGGTTTGTTCTTCTCGTTGTAGAAGGGCTTTTAGCTTTTTGTGCCCGAGGTGGGTCCATCGATGTAGTTGTGACAAAAGTTCCTTAGCAGCCCCCTGTGGCAACAGAATTTTTCCTTGGTAGCGCCAGACGTTTGCCTCCTGATCATAGTTGGCCCCCAGATTTTGAACTGTTTCTAAGTCGCTGTCCGTGTATTCGAATCCTTGGCATGAGGTTGGATCAGAGGTCTTTAGGGAGAGGACTTGTGGCCCCAAGGCTGCTTTTCTGGCCTCTTCATCGGCCATTCGGTTCCCTCTAGCCACTGGGTCATTTCCCTTCTGGTGTCCGGGGCAGTGTATAATGCTCAATCTTCGTGGCAGAAAAAGAGCCTGCAAGAGCTCTAGGATCTCAGTCTTATTTTTAATGTCTTTTCCTGCTGAAGTTAAAAGTCCCCGTCTCCGATAAATTTCTCCATGTACATGGGCTGTAGCGAAGGCATAGCGGCTGTCTGTATAGATATTGACTCTACGACCTTCAGCCATTTTGAGTGCTTGGGTCAGAGCAATCAGCTCTGCTCTCTGGGCTGAGGTTCCTGGCGGCAAGGCACTGGCCCATATTGTAGTCTGCCCGTCCACCACCGCCGCCCCTGCCTTTCGTATACCGTCTTGCAGAAAACTGCTCCCGTCTGTGAACCAGGTATGCTCGGCTCCTTGTAGTGGTTGATCCATCAGGTCTTCTCGGGCTCCGCAGGTCTCGGCCAGGATTAGGCGGCAGTCATGGGGCAGAGCAGTTTCGGCATCCGCATCCGGAAGGAGGGTGGCTGGGTTTAAGGATGTTGCTGCCCCGAATCGCAGTCTGTCTGGGTTGAGGAGCAGAGCCTGGTAATGTGTCATTCGTGCATTCGAAAGCCATCGATCGGGGGGTTGTCGGACCACTGCCTCAATCGCATGTGGGGCTATCACTGTGAGTTGCTGACCCAGAGTCAATCTGTCCGCGTCCTTGGTCAGAACCGCCACAGCAGCCACCATCCGGAGGCAGGGGGGCCAGCCCATGGCCACATTGTCCAATTTCTTAGAGAAGTATGCTACAGGTCTTTTCCAGGGTCCGAGCTGTTGTGTTAAGACCCCTTTTGCCATCCCAGCCTTTTCGTCCACATAAAGGGTGAAAGGCTTGTTTATGTTGGGGAGGCTTAGTGCAGGGGCAGACAGTAAGGCCTTTTTGATGCCATCAAAGGCCTTCTGATGCTCCTCTGTCCATGAAAAAGGGGTGTTAGCCTTAGTCAGAGGATACAGTGGGGCTGCCAGCTCCGCGAAACCTGGGATCCAGAGACGGCAGAACCCTGCGCTGCCCAGGAATTCCCGAACTTCCCGGGAGCTCTTGGGTGCTGGAATCAGGGCTACAGCTTGCTTACGGCTCTCTGTTAGCCATCTCTGGCCACCCTGGAGCCGGTATCCTAAGTAGGTGACCTGTTCCCTGCAAAGTTGAGCTTTCTTTGCTGAAGCTCTGTACCCCAATTCCCCCAGCTTTTGCAGTAAGGCCCCGGTACCTTGGAGGCAGTCTTTTTCAGATTCCGCTGCCAGGAGGAGGTCATCTACGTATTGAAGCAGGATCAGGTTAGGGTTATGGATCCGGAAGTCTGCTAGGTCTTGGTGTAAGGCCTCATCGAAGAGAGTTGGAGAGTTTTTGAACCCCTGGGGGAGCCGTGTCCAAGTGAGCTGGCCAGAAAACCCAGTCTCCGGGTCCTTCCATTCAAACGCGAACATGGGCTGGCTCTGGGGACTCAGTCTGAGGCAAAAGAATGCATCCTTAAGATCTAGCACCGTGTACCAGATGTGGCTCGGAGGCAACATGCTCAGCAAGTTATAAGGATTGGGCACTGTCGGATGGATGTCCTCAGTTCTCCGGTTGACCTCCCGAAGGTCTTGAACGGGCCTGTACTCTCCCGTACCTGGTTTCTTTATGGGGAGAAGGGGGGTATTCCAAGGGCTGTGACAGGGCCTAAGGATGCCTTGTTGTAATAGTCTATTAATGTGTGGCCTGATTCCTTCCCGGGCCTCTTGGCTCAAAGGATATTGTTTAATGGCCGCTGGAGTGGCTGAGGGCTTGAGGTTGATAATTAAAGGAGGCTGTTTTTTTGCCAACCCCATGCCTGCTGTTTCTGCCCAGGCTTGGGGATATTTTTCTAACCAGCTAGACTCCATGGTTGGCGAGGGGGGTAAGGGATCCTCTAGAAGTCTATATTCATCCTCGAGCCTTAAGGTCAGTACCTGGAGGGGTTGTCCCCCCTCTCCTGTGATGGTGGCACCCTTCTGATGGAAGTGAATGTGGGCTCCCACTTTAGAGAGGAGGTCTCTCCCTAATAAGGGGTAAGGACATTCGGGCACCAGCAAGAAGGAGTGAGTCACGTGTCCAGTGCTCAGGTGGACCTTACGTTCAGTTGTCCATCGATGTAGCTTTCCTCCGGTGGCACCCTGGACCCAGGCTGTCCGGGTGCTCAGGGGTCCCTGGGTCTGAGTCAGGACTGAGTGCTGAGCTCCCGTGTCTACCAAGAAAGTTACTGGTTGCCCCCCGACGTTAAGAGTTACCCGGGGCTCAGGGGGAGGCACCTGGCCCTGACTGTCCTAATCTCCCTTTTCCAGAGGGAGAATGGGGGTGGGCTTCCGCCTTGGATTCTTCGGGCAATGTTTGACCCAATGTCCTTTTTCCTTGCAATAAGCACACTGGTCTCTCTCCACTCTTGTTCTCCTTTTGTCTCCCAGGTTCCCTGTCTGACCTGGCCTATGTTCTGATCTCTGAACTACAGTGGCCAAAATTTTAGCTAGCTCTTGGTTTTGCTTTTTGTCTCTTACATTCTCCCTGTCCTCCTGTAACTTTCGTAATCTTTCTTCCTTTTCTTCGGGAGTCTCTCTCTTATTGAAAATCTTTTCTGCTTCCTTTACTAAGTCTCGAAGGGTGTACCCCTGTAGCCCCTCAAGGCGCTGTAGTTTTGTACGTATGTCAGGCGCCGATTGTCCAATGAATGACATGATTATATCTGCTTCCCTATCCTGAGCCTGGGGGTCAAAGGGTGTATACATTCTGTAGGCTTCCATCAAACGCTCTAGAAACCCTGCGGGGGTCTCTTCCAAGCCCTGAACTACCGCACGTACCTTGGCCAAATTTGTGGGGCGCCTTCCTGCCCCTTTGAGACCCGCCAACAGAGTCTGGCGATAAAGACGGTGACGCTCCCTACCGGCTGCTGTGTTGATGTCCCAGTCTGTCGGTCTGATCAAGGGAAAGACTTCATCTATTTCATTTGGGAGCTGGGTGGGTCTGCCATCTGGCCCCGGGACGTTCTTCCGGGCTTCTAGGAGTACCCGTTGTCTCTCCTCGGTTGTGAGGAGAATTCCTAATAACTGTTGACAATCATCCCAGGTGGGCTGGTGGGTGATGAGGATAGATTCAATAAGACCTGTCAAGGCCTGGGGGTCCTGTGAAAAGGGGGGGTTATGTGCCTTCCAATTATAAAGGTCCGCAGAGGAGAAAGGCCAGTATTGGTAACGCCCCTCCCCCATCGACCGGAGGGGAAAAGCCTGGGAGATTCCAGAGCTGTCAGGCCCCTCCAGTGTTCTGTCTCTTCGAGATCGAAGTCGGGTGGACGGTGGCGACGGGTCCCCAGGGTCTCCGGTAGTAGAGCTCGGTGGTGGGGGGCTCTGGTCAGCTGCTGGGAGCTGGGATGCTGCCTGCTCAGCATTAGGGTAAGGAGGAGGGGAGTCCAGGAGGAGGAGATCCTCCTGTGTATTGGGCAAGACGGCAGGGGCTTTGGACCTAGGGTTGGGAGATCGGGGCTCTGTCAAGGGGAGCAGGGAAGAAGTCGAAGGGGGTGCAGAAGGAGTAGGGATAAGTGGAGCAGGCAAAGGCAGAGGTGTCGGGCAGGGGCCCGAAAGACGGGGTGGGAGGAAGGGCCTGACCCAGGGAGGAGGATCACGGCTCAGGCTCTCCCAGGTGACAACATAGGGTACCTGGTCGGGGTAGCCCCTAGGTCCTGGCTGGAAAACACGAGTTTTGACCTGTAAGATAGTAGTGAGGTCAAAGGTACCGTCTCTCGGCCAGCCTGTATTGAGAGCAGGCCATTCCGAGAAACAGAGAGTCCGCCACTTTTTCTTCCGGATCTCTACTGATTCCTTGCGTGCTCGGCTCAAAACATCCTGCCAGTGACCTAAAGTCAAACTTAAGGGGGTAGTTAGTTGCTGACCCATGGGGAGAAGCAGAGATTGACACGAATAACAAGCACAGTGGAACGAAATACAACAGACAGGACGGACCGCGGTAGACAGTTGGCGCCAAACAAGTTACAAAGCGGGAGGGAGGCCAAGTCCGGGGCGGCCGCTTCCCCAGAGAAATGAGACTTCGTCTCTTCTCCCTCCTCCAAATGGCCCTCAGACTCTCGTCTGGGCCGAACCAAAAGCTAATCAACCAAAAAACAAGTTACAAAGCGGGAGGGAAGCAAAGTCCGGGGCGGCCGCTTTCCCAGAGAAATGAGACTTTGTCTCTTCTCCCTCCTCCAAATGGCCCTCAGACTCTTGTCTGGGACGAACCAAAACTCCTTACAAGACACAAAGTCACAGAGACACAGAGACACATACATACAAATACATAGACTGTCTTACCTCCAACTGGCTGTGAAATTGAGTCTGGGGGGTGTCCTGATCTCGCTGGGGCCTCCAAATGAAAGACCCTCGGACCGAGGAGTCTCTACAAATCGGACGATCCCCCCAAAAGCACTCAATGTCCAGTCCAGCTGATGCAAAAACAAGAGGTAAGTTTATTATGGGACGTTTGCGCAAACGGGCTTCCCAGTCCGACAGACAAAGAAGAAGCCTTGTTCCTCTAAAGCAGGCTCCTTTTATAGGAGAAAAAAACATAGGATTTTAGGGGTTTGGGTACGTGACCAGAGTCACAGATCCTTTGGAGATCTCTTATCTTTGGGGCCGGATGGTCTCCTGGCTCAGTGGGATAGTCTGTTTCTATCTTCATGACCCTAGGGTAGGGTGGCCCTCTAGGAATTCTTGGTATTCAGTTAGGTTGTCTTGTGGCCTTGTAAGGGAGTTATATCTGCCAGCTAAGAAATTCCAGGGGCTTGGGTCATTGTGACCTTGGTTAGGTTTTAAGTCAGGTCTCCCTGTTCTTAGGGTGAGAGGATTGTTTTTCTTCTTAGTTATTTCTTTGTTAATTCTAAAGTCCTTCATGGTCACAAGTCTTCAGGCTTGTCTTTGAAGAGAAGAGAGCGGTTTTGCGTCCTTTACTGCAGTTGCTGCTGCAGGGAGTTGAGCTGAGAGCTTCAGTGGTCTGGGAACACACAACATGGTGAGCTAGGGGATGCTGTCTGCAGATGGGGAGGAGCAGATGGCGTGGTGTGGCAGACAGTGTGGTGGGTCCTCCCTGTATCTGCGGGGAGAGTGCGACAAGATTCCCTGTCCTGTGAAGTCCCATGTGGCCATGTAAACTCTTTGCCTAAGGGGAAGGTCTCTCAATAATTTTACTATGTGGTCTTAATATGATCAGAGCATTGGGAGCAGGGAGCTGGTTGTAGGAGCATGTTTCTAGTCAATTTAACTCTCTTTTGATTTTTTTTCAAGACAGGGATTCTCGGTGTAGCATTGGGGCCTATCCTGGCACTCTCACTGTAAACCAGACTGGCCTTGATCTCCCAGAGATTTG